>NC_050445.1:67971732-68131732 GCF_903995425.1 Onychomys torridus | reverse complement strand
CTTTCATTATTTTTGACTTTTCTCCAATATTCACATATTACATTGTTGCTTCAACAATTGAGACTAAGCCAGATTGCCTGCATTTTCTCTGGATTATCCCTCTAAGTGGTTACATTAAAGCTATAATAGTACTAGAATAAGAGTACATGTTTTAACTGATCATAAAATCTCATTTTTAAGTTCTTCAGTTTGTACATTAGTGGTAGCAAAGGAAATTAGTTAAAATATTTTGATGATAAAGAAACATTGTGAGATAAAAACTGCAATAATGTCTCTGCTTATTAGAATTAAATTTGGTGGAAGTTCATATTGAGAACATAAAACAATACAAAGGTATGCACCATTAAAACCTATTTCTCATGGAAAGCAATATATTTGTATATAAGTACCATATTCATTCATAAAAAATAATATTTTTAAGAGGATGCAGAACATCAGAGTTCTAGACTGAATCATGGAAATTGCTATATCTCTTCTTTAATGTCTTTTACACTTGAACATAATAGCATGAACTTTAGATATTAGTTGCTATCTTGCCAAAAATAGTTACTGTGTTTCAAGCTCAATCCCTCATCAAATTGACTTATTTTAAAGGAATGTTAAAATAAAAAAAGAAATATCTGATTCTGATTTTCCAAAGTAAAGTTTTAAAGCATTTGGAAGTATTACTACTTGCCTCTTAAAACAAATGTCATATAAGAGCTAGCCATGGACCCTTTTCTTGACTTCATATATTTCATAAAAATTCATAAATTTCATTCAACTCATTTTTATTTCAATATATAATTGTGCCCAATATGCATATACCTTATTCTTGTAAATTTTATATTATGAAGAAAGTGGTTGAAGATAGTAGGGAAAGTATCACAGAACACTCCTGCAAAAGGAGCACTAACAGTCTGAAAAGTCCTATAAAGGAATTCTATCTGAACAACAGAAACAGGATGCCAGGATTTGAGGGAGAGAGAAATGGCTCAGAAGATAAAACTCTTGCTAACCAAAGATTCAACCCTGGTGGCATGAGTTTGATCTGTGGAACCCATATAAAGTTGGCAAGATAGAACAGATTCCAGAGTCTTCTCTTGTGGTCGCACATTATGGTGTAGTATGAACACACACACACACACACACACACACACAAATTGATATGCAGATCATGATAAAGATTTGGACTTCATGTGTGTCCTGGAAAACTATAGAGAAGGTTTTAGTCTGGGCTGATGTTATTTAACTTCTACTTTCAAAAGCTTTGTTTGGATGCTGTCATAAAAGAATCATATCTTGATAAAGTTCACATATTTAGTTTCAATATTTCTATATTATTCCTAATGAGTGCTGAGGCTACTTTAGACTAGGGTGATGATAATGATGTGCAATTTGATCAGCAGATGTGAGCATATTAGTAGGTATGGCATAGTTTAATAATATGTGGGTGCCTGTGTGCATTCGTGTGTGTGTGTGTGTGTATGTGTGTGTGTGTGTGTGTGTGTGTGTGTGTGTGAGAGAGAGAGAGAGAGAGAGAGAGAGAGAGAGAGAGAGAGAGAGAGAGATGTCCATTAGTCATTCAGGTGACACTTTGGATTATGAATTTAGAGATCATAGGGAAGTTTGACATGAAGACATAAGTTTGGAACTCATCATCCAATTCATTGTAGTTCAAGTAAATCAGCTGGGTAACATGATATAAAAGACCTTTCAGAGAAACAGTAAAATAGACCTTAAAACCAAAGAGTTCTGGGTGACTTCAATTTTCAAAGACAAAATAGAAGGAAAGATCTCCAATGCTGAGGAAAAGGTAGCAAATATAGTATTATGTAAAACTAGAATGTAAGGCAGAAATAAGATGGATGACTAAAACATTTGTGCAATTCTAATAACCTTGGAGAGTACTGTGAATTTAATAGACACAATGTAAGTAAAGTAGAGAGGACAAAACATTGACCTAAGAGAATGTTTAAAGCAAATAGATGATGGGTGCTCTAGGTTACAGTTATCCTAGAAAGGATGAGAACAGATAAATAGGCAAGGGAGTTACTTAACATACTAGGCTGTGTTTCAATAAAAAGAGGTTCATGCTGGAGAGATTGCTCAATGCTTCCAAATGAACCAAATTTGATTCTCAATATCTGGGTCACATTTACAACTTCCGATATCTCCAGCTCAAGGGGATCCAATGACCTCTCCTGCCTCTGTGAACATCACTCTCGTATGTACAAACCCACATATAGATACACATACATATGTATGATTAAAAATAAAAGCAAACCTTTTTATCTTAATTTTAAGATGTGGAGGTTTTCCTGTAAAATGTGACTATTTATCCAAGTAGAAGAAGAAATTGTTGGCGTGAGAAGAAAAGAGAGAGTGAGTAAGGATTGAAAGAAAGGAAGTCTGGGGAGTGGCAGGGAAAACCAGGGATTGAGCATTTCAAAGGAGTGGTCATAAGTGTGCTTGCTGCAAGATGAAACTATTTCTGTTTGTTTTTGTATTGTTAATTGAATAAAAGTTGAGGCCATCACTTGAAAATGGCTAGGAGCCAGGCAATGGTAGCACATGCCTTCTGCACTCGGGAGGCAGAGCCAGGAGGATTTTTGTGAGTTTGAGGTTAGCCTGGTTTACAGAGTGAGATCCAGAACAGGCACCAAAACTATGCAGAGAAACCCTGTCTCAGAAAAAAAAAAAGTGAAGATGGCTAGGGCACATGAAAGGTTTGAACAGAGAAGAAATATGAGTAGGTAGAAATGGGAACTTTCCTTTATTAGGGAAATGTAGTAGAATTGTCTAAATATCATTGCATGTGCTGCTGACATGCTATATATTGAAGGTACTTTATTTGACATTATTGTATTTTTTTAACAGAACTATTCAGTTTCCTACAAACAGGCAACATAATGTGAAGTGTGTTCAATTAATGCCACCCTTCATCCAAGTGAATAAGACAAGCATGATGTCAGGACATGAGGGCGATTGTTGTTTTGTATGTGTGTACGTTTTTGTTGTTGTTGTTGTTGTTGTTTGTAATTAAATATTTTAAAGATAAAATATAAGAACTGAACCTAAATGTAAGCTTGAAAGTTGAAACTAATGAACTTTGTAATGAAAACACAACAGTCAATTAGTTCAGGATTATTAGTGGCAAAGCAGGAAAAGGAAGGAAGAGGAGGAGTGTAGCACGAATTGTTAGAAGGTCTACTAATAAAAACAAACCTGGAGCCAAGTACTGGGGTGAACGCTGAATGATCAGAGAAGCAGAACAAGCCACAGCTTCCTCACCTCACCAATTCCTCAGCTGATCCTATTTCCTCAGACTGGATGCCTCTCAGCTGAACCTTGCTGCTCAAAAGCCTAAAAGCTTAACTAGCTAGTTCCTGGTTTTCATGCCTTATATACCTTTCTTCTTTCTGCCATCACTTCCTGAGATTAAAGGCTCACTTCCTGGGATTAAAGGTGTGAGTGACCATGCCTGGCTGTTTCCAATGTGACTTTAAACTCACAGAGATCCAGATGTATCTCTGCCTCCAGAAGGCTAGGATAAAGGTATGAGTGCCACCATTTTCTGGGCTCTATATCTGTCTAGTGGCTGTTCTGTTCTCTGACCCCAGATAAATTTATTAGGGTGCATGATATATTTTGGGGAACATAATATCACCACAGAGGAGGAAGAAAAAAAGAGATAAACAGAGATAATGCTTTTAGATGTGTTCTGTTACAAATGGGTATAGCTACGTTAAACAACTTTTATTTTAAAATGTAAAACACCATTCTGACATTTGAAAATG
The DNA here is from genome assembly GCF_903995425.1 of Onychomys torridus. Lineage (NCBI taxonomy): Eukaryota > Metazoa > Chordata > Mammalia > Rodentia > Cricetidae > Onychomys > Onychomys torridus. The sequence goes on along the minus strand of NC_050445.1, from coordinate 68,127,953 downwards.
TAACACACTTGTCCATGGGCCAGTTCACTGACTCCTATATTGATGATTGATCTTGGGCTCTACTGGTCTAAAACAGCACCCAGAGCTAGATGCTACTTTACACATTCAGGTCCAGGTTTAGGCCTCAGGTCCAGACTATTGAGTTTCTCTATATTCTGCTAATATGGCCAGTTAATGGGATGATACTAGCCCCACCCACAGCTCATCTTAGACACAGCAGAGTCATGTTAAGTAGGGATGCATTGGTAGATTGATGATTCTCACCTCACACTGGACATCCCTTGATTTCTAATATATATGCCTCTGACACTTGTACAGGAAGTTATGCATCAGTTTTATAAGTCCTCGAACATATATAACTAAAGAGTCCAGTGTAGTTAGCATTTTCACTATCCACTGTAATCTATGAAATATAGCAACTTTAGGGCATTGTCTTCAACTTTTTATTCCCCAGTTGGATGTGTGTGTGTGTGTGTGTGTGTGTGTGTGTGTGTGTGTGTGTGTTCCGATACATATGACTATACAAATATATATTTATCAGAGTTCAGTGATGTCACTGTGTGAGAGTCATAAATAATCTCCATAAAGTGCCACTCAGCCATTAAGCCTTGTGTTGTTTCATTTCTCACCTTTACTCACCTTTCTATGACTACCTCCCCTAAACACTACCTTCATACAAATGTTTATACCAGGGAATTGCTGCAGGGTGGCATAACAATCCCTGTAAAACTGTGTTTTAAATGAATAGGACCACTTCATATTTTCTTAAGTTCTAAAGCAAGTACAAAGTGGTTTAATTCTGCATGCTTTATTTACACGGAAACATCCCTCCAAAACCCAATTAAAAATAAACCAAAGAATAGAGAACAATGGATCTCCTTTTCCTTCACATATAATGAAGATGACATATCTGAATATAGATTTAGGAGTCAAATATAATCAAACCAGCCTGTGAAAAGAGCTGGTCAGCATATTTGATATGACTTCAAGTAACTTAAATGATGCCTCCGAAGGTCTGTGTGAAGAAATTAAATTCAAAGGCAATTTGCTTTTTACAGATGAAAACACAAATCAGATATTCTTTTGATGAGAATTGTCCTAATTCTTCTTAACTTTTATGCATGTTCTTTCTCTTCATTTTTTTCATGAGAGAATGGCAAATTTAAAGTATTCAGGAGAGGAGAAAAAGGTGGATAAGCTTCTTAACCCTGTTAATCTACCTATTTTGAAATGTATTGAAGTCATAGAATGTAGGTTTGCTTTTATTTTGCATGGTTGTAGAAAACATACAGATAAATGGGTTTCTCCCCGTGCAGTTTGCATATTTGTGTTCTCTAATTCCCTGAACTGGAGACACGCTGAGTGTAGCACAGTATGTCCCTCTTAAACTGGCTGTTACTTCTAGCTGTCACTTTTGATCAGGAGACACACAGGTTTGGGGCTGCAAGCTTGCAAATAAAAATCAAGGAAATAAACACAATTTCCATTTCCACTTAAAAATTCACAAACAGTGGTGCTCTCAGCAGCATGAAGTGGTTAAGGAAAACTGTCTTTCATTTGTCTTGCTTCAGTAGGAATTACAATTTGGGGAAACAGAATACTGAAAATTTATCTTTCTGCTCCCAAGCACTTGGGAGAGCTATGGGGTTATATTAGGCAGAGGGGATGAAGTCCTGCTCGCCTCCTTGGTTGAAGTTTAACACAGCCGAAGAGGTAGACTTTATATCCTTCCTCGCTGTTTGATAAAATAGCATTCTGTATGATGTGCTCACATGTTCCAGTACGTGAGCATGGCTCTTGAATTTCCCATTGTTTCCTCACTCTAAGCCTTGTCTTCTAGTAACAGCTGCACCAGTGTTTGACAAACAGAAGCCAAAACAACACTTAGCATAAATAAATAATCAGCATCTGAATTTCATGATTAGTCAGATCTCAGCCTGCTTCCTTTGCCTGTGGAGTTTGTCTGACATAATGACCTATTGGAGATCAGCCTATTGTTATCCATTTCCCCTCTGAATTGTGGCTTTACCAGTCTTTAAAAAGAAAAGAACAGATTTTTCTACTCCACATGATAACAAGGCCCCACTAAACATATTTTACTCTTTATGAGATGTGGGTATACCTATTGAATCTGTTTTGCAAAAACGTATCACAGTCATTAATTTCTTTAAAATAGATTAACTGAGCCAGGGAGATGGTTCTGTGGGTAAACGTGCTGCACATGAAAGCATGAGGACCTGACTTTGAGCTTCTAGAATCTGTGTAAAAACAGGATGTGTAGTGTGAGCACCTGTAACCCCTAAAGAGAGATTAAATGGGAAGAAACCTCAGGAGCTCCTGTGTCAACTTCCCTGTATAGTCAGATGAAAAAGAGACCTGCCTCACAGGAAGTGGAAGAGGAGGACCAATATTTAAAGTTGTCTTCTGATGAAGGCATGCACGTGCACACACAGACACATACATGCACTCACATACACATATACACACACACAATACACACATACATACACATACACAATACACACATATACACACACATACACACAATACACACACATACACAACACACACACGCATACACACACACACACACACACACACACACACACACACACACACACTAGTCCTTTTGCTTTTTTACTCTTCATCTTTCAGTAACTTGCTGTCCTTCCTCAGCCTCCTGGGTGGTATAATAGCAAACATGCACTGAAAAGTCTGACTTAATATAATTCTCTGTACATACATGTAAATGTGCATTATGTTCAGGTGTGTGTATGTTCAGGTGTACATGAAAGACATATGTAAATATGGGTCTATGTTCATGTGCACATGTGGGACACATGTAAATATGTGTGTATGTTCACGTGCATATGAAGAACACATGTAAATACATTTGTATGTTCAGGTGAACATGGCGACACATGTAGATGTGTGTATCTGTTCAGGTACATGTGAGTGACACATGCAAATGTGTGTATATATTCAGGTGCATAAGGGAGATACATATAAATTGTGTGTGTTCAGATGCACATGGGAGGCACATGTAAATGTATGTGCATGTTCAGGTGCATGTGGGGGCCACATGTAAAGGTGCATATATATTCAGGTATACCTGTGTATTGGTGAAATTATTAAGGCTACTCCACGTAGTTAAAAGGGAGGTTTATGTTGTGGGGTAACTTACAAATGAAGGGATTGGTTGTAGGGTCTGGCAAAGGTATGGTGCAGTCTGGCGGTGTTCTCTGGAGAACTCTGCTCAGTCTACCTCCTGCGTCCAGCGTCCCAGAACCAAGCAAGAGCGACCTCCTCTCTATCTTGGGTCTTCTGCTTCCTCCTCCGTCCTGCCTTGTGGGTGTGACCGATACTGAAGCCTCAATGGGGGTTGGAACTTCCAAGCCAAGGCTGGAATGGCTACCCACTACAACTGTGGGTAGACAGAGATAAATCTCAGCTGCTGTTACTCAAGAGCCATCACACCACCGGTTTTTTGTTTGTTTGTTTGTTTGTTTTTGTTTTTGTTTTTGTTTTTTAAGAGTTCTCTCAGTGGGACACAGAGGGCTCACCAATCCAGGCAGGCTGACTGGTCAGGGAGTCCCAGGCAGCCTCCATCTCAGTCTCCATAGCACCAGACCTACAAACTTGTAACACTACATTTGTTTGTTTGTTTATTTGTTTGTTTTTTAATGTGTGTTCTGAGAACTGACCTTGGGTCTTTATGCTTAACAACAAGCATTTTATTGAGCAAAATATCCCTAAAACCTATATAATCTTTTTAATGTAAATAAGATGATAGGATCACTTAGTTGATTTTTTTTCTTTCCCCCTTAAATTTGTAAATGGAAATTCCCAGAGATGTTATTTAAAGGATTAAATGGGATCTTAAAAACAGTGGTGAACTAGCCAAGTATGAAGAGAAGCAAACAAAAGTAAAAGTAAGAATTTAGGGCAGAAGATGACACCCTGCGGCCTTGTTTACTTTCCCATTGCTGTGAAGAGACACCATTACCCAGGCAACTCATAGAAGAAAAAGTTTATTCAGAGGGTTGGAGTCCATGACCAGTACTTCAAGGAGCATGCTAGCAGGGAGGAAGGCATGGCGTTGGAGCAGTACAGGACGGTTTGTGTCTTTAGCTGGAAGCACAAGGCAGAGAAGCTAACTGGGAATAAACCTCAGAGACCTCTTAATCCTAACAAAACAGTTCCACCAGCTGGGAACCAATCATTCAAATATATGAGTTATGGAAGCCATTCTTACTCAGACTCAACACCTACCAATTAGTGTCTTTATGACCATGGATGAATCTCTTAAACTATCTCCTAAATCTATGATATAAGAATAGCAACACTTGTTTCTCCAAGCTGGTCATAAAAAAATAAAAAGTGATACACATGAATACATACTTAGTTACAAAATATTTCATACATTCTTCTATTTCTCAGATGAGAATTTTCATTGTAGACCAGGATTTGTAGGCTAGAGGTTGAGAGAAAGTGATGTCCTGTAGACTTTCTGTGCTTCAGCACGAACTGATTTATCACTGGAAAAACTTTGGTGTTTGATAAATCCTGAATTTTCAGAATCTCAGTCAGTGGCTACTTCCTTAGTTTGCAATTTATAGTGACATAGTCTGTTTTACACAATTTTTTGTTGTTGTTGTTTTTGAGACAGGGTTTCTCTGTGTAGCTTTGTGCTTTTCCTGGAACTAACTCTGTAGCCCAGGCTGGCCTTGAACTTACAAATATCCACCTGCCTCTGCCTCCCGAGTGCTGGGATTACAGGCATGCACCAACACTGCCCAGCATGACATAGTCTGTTTTAATCTCTGAATTTTTATACAATGACAGAATTTTATTTTGAAGCCAGTCCTCAAATATTGCTTTAAACCTAGGCAACTCTGCCTAGATGAAATATTCTAAATTACCAAGAAAAAACAAATCTCCTTTTCATGAATTACAGACTGGGACAATGACCACATATGTCCAGCCTTCAGCCTTTCACATCTGGGGACCATTTTACCAAAATGTCTTCATTTCAGGACACTTTTTCACTTTATAAAGACAAGAGCCGGTGTCCAGCTTGTCTGTCCTGTATTGAAGGAGAAAATGGCTCCATCCCAAACGACTTGAGATAGTGGAAGTAGGGAGGTTCTGACAGGGGAAATCTGAAACAGTATCAGCAGCAGTCTGACTTTCCAGGTGCCATAATCTTGCTTCATTCTTATGCATCTCAATAATTCCTAAATATTTTTAATATATGTCATATGTAGCAAAAAACTTGAGTGAAGCAGTGTTGGACGCCCCTTCTCCCTAAGGTTTCATATTTCTCAGGGTTATGGATAATGGCTCTAGGGTTGGGGGGGAGAAACTATTAAACTCAGTATTCTCCTTAAGGAAAGAAAATATGTCTCAAAAAAAAAAGGAAAAGAAGAAATGGAACAGATAGGTATAAGGTATTATGGTAGACTATCATATACATTAGTAAACAAATTTAGTAAAATAGTAGCCTTAGATAATTTGCACTGTAATTTGCACTGTTATAAATTCTTATATGTTGATACAAATATAAACTTTTATATTCCTGTTTAAGATAATTTGTATATTGATACAAATACAGAACTATATTTGTTATAATGTACACATATTTTTACTCTTATTTGAAATTTTTGTATAATACAAATGTAAATTTATATCTGTCATACTGTATATATGTTCTACTTCTGTTTAAGATATTCTGTATACTGATATATATTTAGGATTATTATCCTATTGCATATTGCACTATACATTCCTACCACTGTTAAAGATATTTTGTGTATTGTCACAATTTTAAAGTCATTGTCCTTTTATTGTACATTTGCTTACAGACTGTTTGCCTTGTTTACATGAAGCCTTAGTCCTTTGGTTGTTTAGGTAGATAAGACTTACAGATTTATTGTCACCTATGCTTGTCATCTCTATAATTATGTTAGTTAGGTTATCTAGATTTATAAATACATAGGTCAGATGGATAGGTAATCTTCAAACACTTCATGGACCTAGAGAATATGGCATTTAAATAACTTAGAATTCTGTTGACATGAGACACAATTGCTCCTGGCAGTACCAATTTGATCCCGAGAAAATGTTGGGCTTCTAAGACATTTCCATTTGGAAGTTTGTCTTTTTGGCACAAAATGGGCTACTGGGCAAAGAACTGCACTTGCCTCAACTGCTGACAGTACAAATGCTGTCCTTTCTGGACAAGTGGGACACAAGGAAAGCGACCACTATACTTTGCCAAGACAGGGTAAAATGGTCTTTCAGAATTCCTGCTTCTGAAACTGGTCTATCAGATACTCTAGGCCTGTAGCCAATTTGAATGCACCAATGATGCTGAGAAACATTAGGTGACTGTCCAGGCTGCCAGCTGTTTCTGTCTACTCTTGCAAGACTCCTGAAAGTTGCTTGCATCCTTCTCCCATTTCTCAGGTGTTATTATATTCCTCCTCAGGTCTTTGATTAGGTTGAAGACTAGCAGTTATAGTTACAACTTTATATATATATATAAAATTTTTTAGACTCAGGTTCTTTAGGATAGGACACCTTATGGAATGATCTTCGTAACATGCCACCTACCCACAGTCTAGACTTCCCTGGATTTTAGTATGTGTTTTTTGCTTGATATTGTTTGTCTTGATTGTAATTCCAACTTATCTAGGTCATTATCCCTCATTACTCCTGGACAATATTTGATAACCATTTATTTGTATATAATCTTGCATTAGGTTAGAACCTTCTTATTTAGACAAAGTGGAGAGATGTAGTGAGTAGCCATTCCAGCCTTGGCCTGGAAGTTCCAACCCCCATTGAGGCTTCAGTAATGGTCATGCCTACAAGGTAGGGCTGAGAGGACGATGAAGACCCAGGATCAAGAAGAGAGGCTTCTCTTGACTCCAGGACCCTGGACGTTGGAGGTAGACGGAGCAGAGTTCTCCAGATAACACCGCCAGACTGCATCATCCCTTTTCCAGACCCTGCAACCTATTCCTTCATTTGTAAGCTACCCCACAAAATAAACCTTCTTTTTAACTACGTGGAGTGGCCTTAATAATTTCACCAATACAGTGTCCTGTCAGGAATTACATCTTTTATGACAATGAATATAAAAAAAATCATTCCTATGGTAATAAAAAATTATTTTCAAGAATAAATGTATGAACTATGAAAGGGAGTCTTTATGCTAGGTTCAGTAAAAATTAAAACAAATGTAGATATTAGTGCAAACTTCACTGAAGGCATACAATTTTACTCTTGATTTATAATTTACATATATAACTTTTCTTTCTATTTTCTGTGTCTATAAATTCTGATTAAACATAAGCTTCCTGTAGCACAGAAAATTCTATTTCATCCATTGTTAAAACCTCAGATCTATGAAAGACAATTCAAACAGGAAAAAAAATCATTAATCTTGTTTTACCTGGAGGCAGCGAGGCAGAAAGACAGAGTAAGTATAGTTGACGGGGTGGCATTATTATTAAAAGTAGTTTTATCTACAGGGCTTTTTCTCACCTATTTCATGTCACACAATCTTCCCGCAGGAATCTGAGGGTTACCATATCCACTGGCAGTGGCATTCCCCTCGGTCCCACCCTAAGTGCAGGCACTTCTTTCTCGATAGGCTGCCCAGGCTCTTCATATCAGAAGCATCTTCACAGCCAGTCAGTCTTTGCATGATTCTGGTTATATCTGAGCAAGTGTTGCTGTGAGAAATTTCCTTCAGTATTACTTGTACATGCTGCTCTGCCATTTCCTGACCTGTGTCCATAATGAGCTGTCTGACGTGCTTTGCTTCCCTATTGCTTTCCATTTCAATGTTCACATCTTCATTACTCCTCTTAGGTATAGCTTTTAGTGGAAAACATTCAACACCTCATTTCACACGCACACACTTCCTTGAACATAGGTAACTAGTTCACTGCTTTGAACGACAGTACATGGAAAATAGTCATGTGCTGCTCTGCTTAAATTAGAAAAAAAAATCCAGGTTTCACAGCTGCTATATGTAAGTATTTTACTTCAAAGCATTTTCAACAGGTTCTGCTTTATCTTGAAGTATCCTTGGTGATGGATTTTACATGCTAAAGTGCAGATTAGGAAAATTCATAAAACTATAAATAGTAAATTACTAATTCTTAAACTTATTCTAACAACTGACTTGGCATTATTACCAAACTTTCACCTAATTTGGAACAGCCCACCAAAAATTAGTTAAGTTATCTGTGACATTTCAGTTGGTATTTAATATCATGTCTTACCAAGTATTTAAGGAATCAAGAACACAAGAGACCTCTCACATAGTTTATTTACCTAGAATTTTGTTTTAAGATGGCAAGTAAAATTGAATCATCAAATATCAAAGCACCAGCCAAATTGTAAGAGTTTTAGTCTATTAACTAAATACTTAAAAAAATGGTCTATGAAAAATTTTATTAAGAAATGCCAATTAAAATATTATATCTAGAATACAATCACACCAGAAATGTTATATATTTTTGCAGAATATTTGTTTAGCTATGTAAAGATGTGTTGCCTTTGTTTAACTATGTAAAGATATGCTGCTGTTTTACCTTACCTGCCTAAGGTACTTGATTAGGCTAATAAAAGGCTGAATGGCCAATAGTGAAGGAGCAGGACTTCTGGGCAAGGGGAGTAAGTAAGAGGAGGAATTTTGACTCAGGGAAGAAAGAAAAGGAGATGCTGAGGAGACACTGGAGGCCAGACAAACCGACACTGAAGAAGCAGGAAAGTGGGACATACAGAAGAAAAGAAAGTTAAAAAGCCCCAAGGCAAAATGGTGGTCACTAGAAACAGGATGAATTAAGTTAAGAGAGCTTGCTGTGGGACAAGCCTAAACTAAGACCAAGGCCAAGCTTTCATAATTAATAAAAAGTCTCTATGTCATTATTTGGGAGCTGGCTGGCTGGACAGAGAAAGACTTGTACAATATATGTATGTGTGTGTGTGTGTGTGTGTGTGTGTGTGTGTGTGTGTGTGTGTAAAATCTTTCCTTGAAGAATATGACATATCATTCTATTTGGCTATACTAAAAACCTGTACAAGGGGTTTTGAATAACAAGTCAATAATTCTAAACATCAAAGACATTCTACATATGTGGCAAGTTCTGAGGACTGGCTACAGAACCCATTGAGAAACAGCCTGTGTGTTTGTGGGGTGATTCTCGTATTCTTCATGTACATCCTATTGGACTACAGTAGAAACAGTTCTTGGTCTTTTCGTCACATGCTCAATCGACATGAACCACAAGGTCCTAAGTTTTCAAAGTGTATTAATGGGAAAACATCACAGAAAAGGGTGGGAGATTTGCCTAAGATCAATGATCATAAAGCAAAACTCTTGAAATTTCACCAAGTAATTCCAGTTCTTTATGAAGTAACATCTAATGAACATGTACATGTGACTGCACAGTAAGTGATTATTGAACCTAATTTTATTCTGTGAGTTAGTTAATTTTTAGCACAGAGTGTTGAAGAGTATCCTCTGTTGATATGTAAAAATCTTCTTGGGCAACAGAGAGTATAAAGTCCATAAGATAACCTGCCCTATATCAAGCATCTTGAATTCATTTTGTTTTTCTGGCTCTTAATACTATCATTTTTTTCCCATTCCAACTACTGCTCATCAATAAGAAGAGTTTTTATCAGACAGTTCATGGGCAAGTCCACAATAACAATTTTAGAAAGATGCACTCTATTTTATTATTTATTATCCAAGGAAAATTCTCCCATTTGTTTATTCTTCCATTTGTTTTTTGAAATTTTTATATTTTTCAGCTAGAATAGGCAACAATTCCAACAATTATGTTTTAAATTCTAGACATAGATAGCAGGTAAGGATTGGTGTTACTAAAACAATTTATCTGCATTTGCTTTAATTTTTCCTTTAGGACATAAGGAAAGAAGATACACAGAACAGAAACTTGACTAACCAGCCCTGTACTGAGAAATGTCACTATATGTTGTCCTCAGCCTCAGAGAACTTCATTCAGCCCTCTGACTTTTTAATGACATTGTTGTGTGAAAATATTTTTAAATTAAGAGTGATTCATTATGTTTTATGTTTATGAGTGCTTTCCTCACAGGAATGTCTGAAGACAGGAGGCAAACAAAACAGAGATATATCTAGCAAGGATTATAACAATAACACACAATTTGGAGTCCAAAATATTTTGATTCATATCATACTCTTGACAGATAATAGAACAGTTACCCATTCTCTCTGGGAAGAAATTTATCCAATAAAATAAAGATTGATTTCTATAAGGACTAAGTAAATATTTTAAAAATATATTTCAAAAATACCCTGAGTTTTAAAATTTTAAAAGAGTTACATGTGGTTATTAGGCCCTTGAGATAGAATTTGTCTATGTTAAGATAGATTAGATATGTAAAATTCGTCTGGATTTTGGAAACCTTTGTGTGCCAAACTAGCAATATGTCCTAGTTTGCTTTCAGTTACTCTGGTAATTAAAACACTGACCAAAAGGAACTTGGGAATGAAAGGGCTTTTTTATCTTGTATATTAAAGTCAATTATTGAAGGAAGTCAAGGCAGATACTCAAGGCAGGAAGCTAAAATAACAAGGAGAACTCTAAGAGTGATATGGTGGATCTCCTTAGGAAGGGACAATAGAACAGCTTACAGGATGGACCAGGGGCAATTGGGAATGGGAACAGGAGGGATCAGGTGGGAGTGGGTGAAAGAATATGGTGAGAGAATGCTGGAATTGGAGAGCATTTGGGGAACAATATGGAAACCTAGTGCAGTAGAAATTCCCAGGAATTTACAAAGGTGACCCAAATCAATCATGTTCTGTAACTAGGCGAAGATTCCAGGGGTGAGACTGGAACATGAGCCAAGCCACAAAACCTTCAACCTACAATCTATCTTGCCTGAAACATGTACTAGAACAATGGTGGTGTAGAACTTGTGGGAGTGGACAATCAATGACCAGTCTAACTTGAGAACCATACTATGAGAGGGATCCATGTCCAACACTTTCTGAATGACCAGGAAATGGAGGATGAATAGGTTAGATACCAAGGATGGGGGGCAGGTATACAATAATTCCTATATTCATACATTGGTACCTAGGCCAGTCATCATCAGAGAGGCCTTCACTGGTACCTGATGGGACCAGAAGCAGAGACCCACAGCCAAACATTGGGTGGAGCTCATAGAACCCCACAGAAGAGTGAGAAGAAGAAGAAATCTAGGAGAAAAATGGTCAAGAATGCTAGGAGAACAAGGTCTACAGAATCAACTAAGCAGGGCTCATAGGGGCTCATAGAGACTGAAGCAACAATCATGAAGCTTATATGGGTCTGAGCTATGTCTCTGCATATATGGGATGGTTGTAAGCTTGGTGTTTTTGTGGGACTCCAGACAGTGGAAGTTGGAGTGTCTCTGACTCTTTTGCCTGTTTTGGGGACCCTTTTTCTTCCCCTAGGCTGTCTAGTCCTGTCTTTATATGAGGGTTTGTACCTAGTCTTACTGTAAATTGCTACACCATGTTCAGTTGATAACCCTCTTTTCTAAAAAGAATGAGAGGAGGAGGAGTGGATCTAGGGAGAAGGGAGGAGGGGACTGGGAGAAGTCGAAGGAGGAGAAACTGTAGTCGGGATGCACTGAAAAAAAAAAATCCACACAGGGATATTACTTACTGGCTGGCTCCCAGGATATTGTTCAGCTACCTTTCCTACACATATTAGAACCCCATTGCAGACATCTCTCACAGTAGCATGTAACTTTATCTATGTGTTTGTATGTGTGTGAGAGAGAGAGAAAAAGATAGAGGGTAAGTGTAATAACTAAAGAACATTAATTCTTTTATTTATTATTTTTAACTAAAATTATATGTCTTATTTAGGGTTTCTATTGCTGTGAAGACACACTATGACTACAGCAATTCTTGTAAGAGAAAACATTTAATTGAGGTGGCTTACACTTTCAGAGGTTCAGTCCATTATCATCATGGTGGGACATGGTGGCATGCAGGCAGACATGGTGCTGGAGAAGGTGCTGAGACTTCTTACATCTTGACCTACAGTCAACAGGAAGTGGTCTGAGACACTGGGCCTGGCTTGAGCATATATGAGATCTCAAAGTCCACATCCACAGTGATACACTTCCTCCAAGGACAACCTACTCCAACAAAGCCACACTTCCCAATAGTGGCTTTCCCTGTGAGCTTATGGGAGTCAATTACATTGAAACTACTACATTCCACTCTCTGGACCCCATAAGCTTGTAACAATATCAAATGGTAAAATACATTGACTCTAATTTCAAAAGTCTCCACAGTCTGTCACAGTCTCAACAATTTCAAAGTCTGAAGTTCAAAGACTCTTCTGAGATTCATAAAATATCTTAACTATAATCCCCTATGGATTTAAATAAAAAACTGATCACATATTAACAACATATAATTTCACAGAGTATATATTACCATTCCAAAGGGGAGGAAAAGGTGCATAGTGAAGAGATAATGGACAAAAGCAATACCTAAACCAGATGGGCAAACTCCATACTCTGCATCTCTATGTCTGATGTCAAAACAGATCTCCAACCAGCATTGTTGACTACAACATACTCCTTTCTCTGAGCTGGTTCCACTGTCAGGTAGAAGATTTCCTCAGCAAGTTTCACATGGCTCTGGCAAACCCAACATCTCAGAGTTTCCAATGCAATCCAGGATTCAATATCATAGCTTCATGAAACTTGAACTTCATAGCCAAACAACTAGCCTCTCTAGGTCTCCATTCTGGAATACCACTAACATGGGCCTGACTTCAATGACTTTTCTTAGTGTTGGAGGCAAATTTCATCATGCCTTTCTTCTATATTTATCTCTAAAATCAGAACCATGTGGCCAAAGCTTCCAAGTTCTGCTTTCTATGGCTAGAATATGGCCCCCTTGTTCAATTACATCTTCACTAGCTTTCTATTTTCCATAATTTTTTTCCATTGGCTAAGCTTGGCTGAGCTTGAACTTCCTCTGTAAACCAGGCTAGCCTCAAACTTAGAGATTCACCAGCCTCTGCCTTCCAAGGTGTGCAATACCACACCCAGCTCTAAGCTCTTCTTTAATTCTTTTCTACCGCCACTCTCTTTACTCCATTTCTTACTCAGTTTATCCAGTTGAGCACAGAACTTAGTTCCATTCCACTTCCTGATACTCAGTTTCTCCTCAAATTGTACATTTTGTATTTTTCCTTCCTCAGCTCTCTCCTTTACATTATGCATCTTTATAAACATGAACACTAATAACTACACAAGAGAGTCTATATTAGGCACTTTTGAGATTTCCTCTGCTAATGGAATTAATATGAATCTCTTCAATTTAGCCTCAGGCATATTCTTCAGACAAGGGCAAAAAAGCAGCCACTTTCCTCACCAAAATATCACAAGAAAGATTTCTAGGCAACATACTAAAATTCTTCTCCTCTGAAACCTCTTGAGCCAGCCCCCATAGTTCAAATCAGTCTCAGTATCATTGTCTTTCATGCTTCTAATAGTATGGCCCATTAAGCAATGCTTAAAGCATTAAACTGCTTTTCTAATTGATAGTCCCATGGTCCATATTCCATGCTCAGGTCTCTATCAGTAATACCCCAGTCTCTGGTACAAACTTCTGTCTTATTTAGGGTTTCTATTGCTGTGAAGAGACACCATGACTAAGGTACTTTTCATAAAGAAAACATCTAATTGGTTGGTTTACAATCACAGAGGTTTAGTTCATTATCATCATGGTGGGAAATGCTGGCATGCAAGCAGACATTGTGCTATAGAAGGAGCTGAGAGTGGAGAAGGAGCTACATCTTGATCCAAAGGCAACAAGAAGTGCACTGAGCATCACATTGAATGAAGACAAGATGGGAGCAAAGGAGACCTCAAAGCCCACCCTCACAGTGACACACTTTCTCTAACAAGGCCACACCTACTCCAGCAAAGCCATACATCCTAATAGTGCCACTCCCTATGAGCTTATGGGGCAATTACATTACAACTACACACACACACACACACACACACACACACACACACACACACACACATATATTCCTACACAGGAGAATCTTATGGAGCCAATTCTGCAATTGAGATTTCCTCTCCCCAGATATGTCTAGGTTTGTTCCAGGCTAACAAAAAATAACCATCATAATCATATTCCATAATAATTTTATGTTGGTCAGATGTTGAAATAATATTTTATAAACATATGATCAAGTTAAATCAACCAGGCATACATTGGCACAATCAAAATGGAAGAAAATTATTCTAGATATTATCTTGCAAAATAATCACCCTAGGTAAATTCACATTTATGCAGTTCACTACTTTAGTAATGGTTTCCAAAATAATTGTCTTGGCTCTTGGATGGAGTGCTAAAGGTATTTATCATTTTTTTCTTTCAATTCAATGTAATTGCCCATTTGAGAGAACATAAAGATTGATTAATTATACTGGGACAATGAAAAAACTAAAAGATGAAGATTCATTATGAGACAATAAAATCATTGAGCAAAATATTGGGCACGACAATGTTGCTCCATCTAGATGGCTAATTTGCATGCCTTTGCTTAACACTTGACTTTTTCCACACACATATCTTTATTGTAAAGACTATTATAAAAAATATACTAACTCAAATATTGAGGGGAAAAACACTCTGCAAAAACTGGATACTAATTTTGAATTTCTTTATTCATGCTTCCAAAATGAAGGAGAAAAGAAGCTTAACAGGTTTTGAAAGTCAAAATGGCAGTAGCTGTATCTGAAAGCTCCCAGGAGTTGGTCTTTTCTTAATTTACCAGACAATTAAAGCTCTAAATGGGGATACTTTGAAGCAGCTGTATGTGTAAAGTACATTGCCATGATTTATATAAGGTTCTAAGTACTGCTATGTCATAATTAAATAACTATTTATAATAAAACAGTTCATAACAGTTGTGTAGAAGTTAGTAAAGCATTTACATGACAAGTTAAATAAATACATGAATATATTGATAGGTAATATGATATCAGTCTATCCTTATAAGTATTATTCATCAAGAAAAATGAGCAATCTCTGACTTTAGTCTAAATGGTTTAATTTTTCTCTATCTATGTGTGGTTTTGATAATCATCTCTCCCTATCATCTCATAATTGCTGTCTTTCTTAACAACTCTCATACTTCAGCTCTACCTCACTAATAAGAAACAAATTTAAGTTTAAAATAGTTAAAAAAAGAGTTTCTCCAGATAAACAGAGATAGCCCTGCCTATACCCCTAATATCCTTTCTTTATAAAGCTGCAGTCATTCCATACTTACCACAACTTCTCTCTGCTAAGCATCATTGTGAAGTTATAGAGATTTACAAAGCAAAATCTTTGGAAACTTGTGTTCTGTCCTTATTCAAACTAAAGTCACAGGTATTCAAGATTAGATTTGTATTCTACTTCCCAAACTACTCATTGTTGAGGAAAGTCATAATCCACGTTAATCTAGGGAGGAACACATTTATTTAAGTCTTTTAATAACGCCATCCTTCCATATATCCTGGGCATCTAAGCCCTAGGAATATGGACACGTTTCTTTCTCTTTCTTCAGTGATAGGTAAATTCTGTATTATATCATCAGAGAATCTACAGGAAAAGAAGGTAGGATCCCGAATGTCTCATCGTATCAAAACTCTGGGCTTGTATTTACTCTGAGGTTAAATGATACACAGTTAAGATGAAGAAAAAGGAGGACTTACTAGCACTCTCCCAGAAACAATGATATTTTTCTTTCTGTGAGAAAAAAGAGCACGCTGACAGATGAATGAGTCCTACCTCGTCAAAGATGACGCATGATCATTTCCACCACAGAGTCACAAGATGTGCCACTTTTCCTTCCTATTCCTTCCCATGACACCTCTCCATCCCCCAAATCCTGTCCAATGTGTTCCTGTTTGTCAGGAACACCCTGTGACTCCTCGTTATCTGGAAAGCTCCTGCAGCCTTTAAGAATTTATTGCATTTTCAGCAGTTTGTTCCTATTTATTTTTACACCTATCACTCTTCTCTCATGAATTGTTTATTGCAGGCACAGTTTCTTTGCTCTGTCTCTTCTCCTGTGGTCCTATGTCTCTGAAATTTATTTCATTTCTTCTCACTAAATGCTCTTAATTATTTCTCATTTCATCCATATCTCACATGTGACTGTATGTTTCATTGCTTACAACACTGCATTCTAAGGAGACGAGGGGCTTTTTAACAAGCACACTTGGAAGCCAGAACTTTAACTTTCCTGAAACTATTTCAAGAAATATTTATTTATAATTTATGTGTGTTTGAAGAAAGGATCACAAATTAATGTCAAACCTAATGGGTAAAGTTTGATGAGGATTAGATATGAAGTTATCTACAAATAAATGTTATCAAACTGCAGAAGCAAAAAGTCTAACAATTCACAGACCTCTTTAACCATCTGATGAAAACTGTCATGATCAGGATTGAAAAATGATGCATTTGAGATACCATACCCTCACAACAGCATTTCTGTAGCATTTCTATAAAATATGAGTCATCTGAATTTGATAAATTAGAGCCATTAAATTCTCCAAGACAGTGGGTTTCTCACAAAATATCTATACCCTTCTAAGTTCGCATAATTATGAAAAACAAAAGAGCCTGAAGAACTGTTGTACAGAAAGGAGGCCAAGAAACAGAACAGGAAGTTCTTCACAAATCTTGTATTGCACATCTCTAGCAACCACAGCAACGACTGACTTAATAGACTCTGCTACCACATAGTTCTAATTTCCTGACTCAGACTGTGTCGTTGGGCTGTAGGTGAGGTTGTCTGGAGAAACATAAAATGAGTCACTGAGCTAAAGATGCTTATTCTAGAAAGTTCTTTGTATTTACTAAGAAATACATTTAATCTATATTGTATCTTAAACTATTCTCCAGTAGTTCAGAACAAAACATATATATGGATAACTAAATAAAATGCAGGAAAGAAGTCACAAGATGAATTTAGTTAAAAGATTTATAGAATTTCCAAACATTTTCTTAAACATTTCTCTTAGGATTAAAAATCCTTTTGTTGAATGAAGATTTCTAGTAACTGAAGGATATCCACCCTAATAAAATACCATGTTGTGTCTTTCCTATTCTTTTCTTTTGTATATGGTAGAATTACCATGCATTACTCTACAGCAAAGTGCAAAAAAAACCTGTGACCTCAACACTATATGATCCATTGGTTTTGTGATAGCTATATGCATTTGTTCAATCCATGCATGATAAAATTACTTTTTTGTGCAATGGATCCACATAATAATTCTTTAACTATTGCTTTTACAGTGAAGATAATTTTTAAAGATCAAAATGTAGGGCCATTTGACACAGAATTTTGTATACATTTTTTCTGGGTTCCTGATACAGTACAAAGTTTCATTTTACAATTAATGAGTTATGTTGTATGGCCCAGTCAGAAAACCCTCAACACTTATGTTTCTATATGTTCTCATTTATCTCATTATGGGTGCTTTTCCTTGTTTTAATAGATGAGCATAATAACTTCTAGAAGAGATAGGACTACTGGGACATATTACTACTCAAGTGTATGTGTGTTTGAAATGAGGGCAATGTCACTGCTGTTCTTACACATTCACAGATGAATAATTTTGAACCAATCAATTGGTACAGACATATTAAAGGCATAGAAGAAGTGATGCAACATGATAAGCTAGGATGTGTCATTAAATCATGTTTTCTAATGTATGAGCACTTGAAAATCAGATCTAGCAGATCTTCATCAAGCTTGAGTTACTTCCTTTGTGCCTCTCTGGTTTGGCCAAGTTTACATTCTATAGAGAAAGAGACAAGCAGCTCTCCATTTATAGTACATCCTTCAAGGAAATTATCCTCTGTCCCTAAATATTTTAAAGATATAAACACAGAATAGAAAATTGTTTATTTCATGAGAAATACAATAAAAGTTCAAACTACTATCTTGGTATTAAAACATCATGCTTATTGCAGATGGGAAACAGATACTCTAATTGATAGTTTTCTTTTAATCTAATTAAAACTCACTTTTAATTAGTGAGTTTAGGAAGAATTACAGGTACATGAGATTGCAAAGATAAAATGAACCTTGTGTTCTAAATTCTGAATAAAATATAAAAACAATATATTTTCTTATAATTTAACAAGGGAAGAAACTGTTGGGAACTTTTATAAAGGAAAACATTAATTGAGGGTGGCTCACATACAGTTTCAGAAGTTCAATCCATTATCATCATGGTGGGGAGCATTGTGGCAGGCAGGCAGACGTGGTGATGCTGGAGCTGAGAGTCTTATATCTTGCAGGCAACAGGAAATCTATTGAGATACTGGGTGGTATCCTGATCATAGAAAACTTCAAACCCACCCCCACAATGACACATTTCCTCCAACAAGGCTATACCCACTCCAACAAAGCCATACCTCCTAAAAGTGTTGCTTCCTATGAGCTTAAGGGTGCCAATTACACTCAAACTACCACAAGCCACTCTCTGGTCCCCAAAATTTATAATAATATCATAATGCAAAATTTATTTAGTCCAACTTCAAAAGTCCCCATAGTCTATCACAGACTTAACAATATTTTAAAGACCAAAGTTCAAAGTCTTTTCTGAGATTCATGAAATCTCTTAACTGTAACCACCTGGAAAAATCAGAACCAAAAAGCTGGTCACATATTTCCAACATATAATGGCAGAGGATATAAGTTACCATTGCAAAATGCAAAGAAGGGAGCATAGCAAGGAATTACTGGACCAAAGCAATGCAGACAACCAGCTGGGCAAACTCTAAACTCTGCATCTCCGTTTCTGATATCAAAATGTTCTTCAAATCTCTGATTCTGCACAGCTTTGTTGACTGCAACACACTTCCTTCTCCTGAATTGGTCTCACTCCCTGGTTTCAGCTCTCCTTGGCAGGTAGCTCACAACTCTAGCATCTCTAAAATCTTGGGTTTTCCAAGACAATTTAGGCTTCAATTTCACAGCTTCATGCAATGTCTTTTCTATAAGACCTCCATTCAGGAATACCCCTGACACATGCCTAGCCTCATTATCTTTATATCATAGCCCCTTTCTTCTGTCCTTAACTCTAAACTCAGAACCACATGGCCAAAGCTGTGAAGTTCTGCTGCTTGCTGGGGCTGAAACATGGTTCCCTTGTTCAATTACATCTTCACCAGCTTGCTGTCTTTCACTGCCTAAGTTTCCCTGTCCTGAAACTTGTTCTGTAGACCAGGCTGGCCTCAAATGAAGAAATCCCCCAGAGATCCACCTCTGCCTTCTGAGTGCTAAGATTAAAGGTGTGCCCCACCACACCTGGCTCTAATCTTTACTTTAGTTCCTTTTCACAAGTTGGAAATATAGCAGGGTGGGATCTTGCCCTGAGGTTACCACTTCTAAATTTCTAAATTTGTTTATCTCCTTGAATACAGGGCTTATCATCATTCCATTTCTTGTGCTCTTTTCTCCTCAAAATTTACACTTTGTAATTTCCCGTTTATCCCACTCCTATTCATTATAAATCTTTAGAACCATGAAGACTAGTAACTACATGATAAGATCTCTACTAGGCTGTTTTGAGATTTCCTCTGCTAACTGAACTAATCCATAACTCTTTATTTTACCTTCAGGCAGAATCTTCAGACAAGGGCAAAAGGCAGCCACATTCTTCACCAAACTGTCACAAAGAAGATCTCTAGGCAACATTTCAAAATTCTTCCCCTCTGAAACCTCTTGAGTAAGTTCCCAACAGTTCAAATAAATCTTGTCATCTCTGTCTTCCATACTCTTACTAGTAAGGCCCATTAAGCAGTGCTTAAACCATTCAACTACTTTTCTAACCCAAAGTACCAAAGTCCATATTATTCTAAGGAAACAACACATGGTCAGGCCTATAACAGCTGTAACCTAGCCCCTGGTACCAATTAGTTAGGGTTTTCAGTACTGTGAAGAGACACTGTGACTACAGCAAATAGCATCAAGGAAAACATTTAATTTTGGTCACTCATTTACAGTTTCAGAGGTTTAGTCCATTAGTATCTTGTTGGGGAGCATGGCAGTATACATACAGAAGTGGTCCTGGAGCTGAGAGTCCTACATCTTGCCAGAGATAGGAAGTTTGTTGAAATACTGGGCAGTATCCTGAGCATAGGAAACCTCAAAGAATGCCCCCACAGTGACACACTTTTCCAATAAGGCCATACATACTCCAACAAAGCCACACTTCCTAAAAGTGCCATTCCTATGAGCTTATGGGGAGCAATTACATTCAAACTACCACAGAAATTAAGAGAAAAGTCATTAAATGGAAGAAACAAATTAGAGAAATGTCATCAACCAGATGTGTGTGATAGATTACAGTATTTTCAATGTTATTGACATAATCTAAGTATCAAATCTTTAAGAAAAAGAAATGAAGTTGTACTTCCAATGATAAGTAAAATATTTCTGCATATCAAAGCTAAGAGAGAGTAGACAGTAGGATATTCATAATAATTTTTAATAAATTTAAAACACATGAAAGAAAATCTGAGGAAATATAGAATTTTGGTAAAACAATTAGTTCTTGTATTACATCAAATATATTTAAGAGTCTAATATCATTATGTGGTTCAGTAATCACCCCAAGAATACTATTTTCTTCAAGACACTATATAATCCCTTTTGATATATACAGATTATCAGAATACAGATATGTTATTAAATAACTTATTTGTTAAAAATAATTTTAAAATGTAGTACAGAGAATAGAGACAGAAAAAATAAAAGACTATGTTGAGGATGGGCGGTTGGAATCCAGAATAGTATTAAAAATGTTAGTGAAGTTATGGACATAGTTAATGTTTTTTTCAGTCTTAAGAAAATAGCTCACAGGTCATCTGAACATAATCAGGGGAAGAAGAAGAAGAAGAAGAAGAAGAAGAAGAAGAAGAAGAAGAAGAAGAAGAAGAAGAAGAAGAAGAAGAAGAAGAAGAAATAAAAAGAGAAGAAAAAGGAAGAGAAGGAGAAGGAAGAGCAGGAGGAGGAGGAGGGGGACAAGGACAAGGAGAAGGACAAAGAGAAGGAGAAGACAACAGCCTTTGGATATGTGGATACCCTTCACCTCCAGATTACTGATAAAAGGCTATCAATCAAAAAGTTACAGCATGTGTTACAAAAGTTTAAACACAATATAAATTAATGAGTCTCTTTTATCATGCTGCATTAACTCTTTAAAAGCGACAGAATATCTATTGTGTGTTGTCTTCAGAAGCCATTTGCTTTCATTTTAACTTCTAGCTATATAGTCACAGAACTGAGGCATGTTCACTGTCCCCATCTCTCTGTTTTCTGCACTTTACAAAAGCAAAATTGTCAGAGAGAGAGGGATGGGGGTAGACAATAAAAAAGAGGAAGAGGATCCACAAGGAAGGGAGGAGAAAATCTATAGCACAGGAAACAATAAATAATGTTCATTTCTCTCTTGAAAGCTGTATGTAATCCAAGGTAGACAGAAGAACAATCCAAGAACTCAAATTCTGTTTCACTTCTATTAAAGTTAGTTTATACTTTCAAGCAATAAGAACAATGTTGTAGAACAGAAAACAAGATCAAATTGACTTCAATAGCATGTCTGCATTCTAATTCTTCAGTAAAAGAAAAACAAAGAATGTTGGAATATAGCAATTTATCTCTAAGGAAGTAATAAAAAACAGTACCCACATCACACATTAATTTAAACTGACTGAAATGTTATCTACCCAGTACTCACTCAGCAGGAAGAAAAGCTGGGAAGTGCCTAGCTAAAATGCTCTTGGAATAGCTAAACCATAAAATGTATTCTTACAATTTACTACATAATAAAATTAGATAATGATATGTTAACTTTCTTAAGTATTTTATCATCAGTTCTAAATTTTTGAAAATGAGGAAAAAAAGATCCTGGCTATTACTTTGTGCATATTTCACTTTCAAGTCTAAAGAGGCATATTTCATTTTCCTAAATACTTAAAACTATCTGGGGCATGGACTAACATGAGCACTTGAGTAGAAATCACTTGGATCAATAATTCTCAAAATTTAATGTGCATACAAATAACTTAGAGATCTTAAGATCTGGAGTGTGGCTTGAATTCTATATTTAAAGCAAACTCCATGCTGCTGGGACATGTGCCCACTCTGTGTAGCAAGATGGCAACACCAATACATCAGAAGCACCCAACTGATTAAAATCAAAAGTTAAAATGCAGATAGATTTGCTAATCAAAGCTCCTAACATTTTCTCTTATTTTCACTGTTGTCCATTACAAGATGTAAGGCCATTGGTTTAGTATAGAGTTTGAGGAGGCATTTTTTCATTGTGAACCATAAGCTCAAAGTTTACCATTGGGTGCTCTTTATTACAACCTCATGGGAAACATTAAGATACAAAATTAATGAGGAAAATGTTTTAATATAATCATTAACATAAGTTTTGCTTATTAAGGTGAACTATAATCATTTACCTAGCTGTACAATGTACCAGAGCTCTGTAGACAGTAACTGTAATCAGTTGCTTGCTGCATCAGACTTCATAAAGAAAAAGCACCTGCAAGCTTTGTAAAAGAAGTCAGTTAAAGTCAGCATCTAATGGACAATTTAAAAGAGAAGTAGAATCCTAGAGGGTCCTTTTATAGGATTGCCTAGCAACATCTCAAAGATACCACTTGGGTATCCTGAATAATTTCCCAAGCCTGTGGTTTAATGACAGAGTATCCGGCAGCCTCCTTTAATCAGAGAATACATGGGTGGTGAGGGTGCAGCAGAGCCCATTACAGCTGTGAGAAGTTCTCTTCCAGAAAGAGATAATGTTCCACAGTTGGCGAGTACTGATTTTAGGTTTGGTCTCAAAATTTAAAAAGGCAGTCCTGTTTTTCTTTCAACTGTGGATAGATATTGTAGTTGCAATATAAGCCAAGGTCTCATCCTGGGTAAGATATGTATGTACATCAGGAAAAGAAATCATTAGTGAGAAAGAGTTGCCCACATAATTTCATATGGTTCACTATAATGTCTGGTAACTGTAGTCTATGTTATAGAGTCTTGGTTGTACTTTTCTGGTGAGTGTTTACGACCAGGTTGGTAGTCAAAATTATTTTTCACTTTTGTATCATCAAGGCCAATTGAAGATTTAGTTCTCAAGGGTCATTTGGGCTTCTGGAGAACCTCAGGATACTCCATCTATGTGCAGATAAGCCAAGGCCTTGGTTGGTCTGAGTGTGGCCTCCCCTGAAAGCACTAGGGGAGCCTCTCCTGTGTAGAACCTCACCTTTGTAGACTGGACAGTGTTCATAATTGAATGTGGGCTCCATGATCTCCATGAAGCAGAGAATGGATGACTTCCCAGAGTTGCAGACTGTATCTATAGGTGAATTCCTGTGCCCTGGAAACTCAATGGCCTTGGAGAGCATGTCAGGGAAGCACTCTATTTTTAAGCCCTCTGACGACATTAAGATAGTCTCTAAGTATAGTTACTAAACACCCAGAAGATTAGTTACACCAGTCAGGTCATTAAAACTACTGTATAATATTACAATAACAATATATGTCTAAGTAAACTTTTATTAGATACACACTTTGGTCAGTTCTTGAAATTATTGATATTTGACTTTAGAAATTTTAATACCATACAGATCATCACTAAGTCCTGTCTTTTAGATTCCTTAAATAACTGACTCAGCTCTTCATAACCTGCAAAACTTTTTAGTTTCTTTTTCCATTCTGGAACCATCCACCTATTTTAATCTTTGAAAATAAATCATTCTTTACTAAAACAATTTCCATCTTTAAATTGTTATAACATTTTTAATATCAGGAGACATAATTGCATTAACAAATGAATTTGCTCCCTATTGTGAGAATTTTCTCTCTGAAAGAGAGGGAGACTAGGCAATGTCTATGCCTTTCTCATAAGTCCCAAATCCTAACCAAAATTCAGTTTAATCAAGTTTAACCTGGAGAACCAATGTGTTCATTGGGCTTACTTACAGAGAATAGTAAGGGTCTATGTGGAGTGTGGGTGACCCAGAATCAGCCACATGGAGAAATCTTTACTCAGTATTTATGAGGGCTTTTTTATAACTCACATAGATAGATTTCCCCTTCTTTATCCCTCTTTAAAAGTTTAATATAAAAGTGTTTGGGATATCCTGCTAAGCTCCTCTTTTGTGAAGACCTATTAAAAGCTAACAGTTGCACTGTGACATTTTAGGCCAGCACAGCTGACGGGATAAAAATTGTGGTTGTTTAACTAAGAAGGAAGGACAAATCTCAATTTGGAATTACTTTCCTTTTTTACAAGATCTGGGTAAAGCAAAGATCTTGAAAACCCCATTTATTCATTTGTTTGTTTTTGAAATGGTTGCAAAAAAATCCTTTAAAATATTATACATAAAATACATTCAAGGGCACAGACATAAATTATTTTGTCTGATGGGAGGGCAATAGTCCAATAGAAAAAACTGTATCCTGGAGTAAGAGTAATTGTCTCTTAAAGCTAGCTTATACTTTAAGACAATAAGAACCATGTTGTAGAATCAGAATTGAGCTAAGAATCAAAGATATAACAATTTGATTGAAATTCCATGATTATGTATGCCTCATCTTCAGAAGTAGATTTAAATTTTAAAATTTAAAAGCTCATGTTAGCTATCCCAAAGAAAAAACCATTAGCCATCTCTTATTCATTTACTTATATTATCATATTAGCTA
The DNA here is from genome assembly GCF_903995425.1 of Onychomys torridus. Lineage (NCBI taxonomy): Eukaryota > Metazoa > Chordata > Mammalia > Rodentia > Cricetidae > Onychomys > Onychomys torridus. The sequence continues at coordinate 68,103,123 of NC_050445.1, read as the reverse complement.
AACATATTTTTGTCTTCATCATTATTTTAATTTTTTAAATTTTGGTTTTACTATGATCAAAATGAACTTGGACTAAATTTAAAACTTTTGTTTATGTGCACACTTGCTCATGAGTCAATTTCTTACTAAGTAGGTAATGTAACAGAGAAACAAAAGTAGAAACACAATCGTGTATAGTGAGACTATCTATAGATGCATAATCATTCATAAAATCCATTTTAATAAGCAAGGATTTTGAATGTTATTGTTTGTTAAGATTGTGGTTTTGATAATCTTCAATGTGAAAGGGAAACTTAACATAGATATCTCTGGTCAACATATTGTTAGATCAGATAGCAAAAAGAAAAAAAAAAAAAGCAGACCTATTGGAACAAAGGAGTATCGAGAAAGAAAAGAACATTTTATCTCAGAGAAAAATGGGCCTGAAGATACCAGGCAGAAATAGCAGTCATTAAGACCCAGAAGAGCCTAATGCAGTGACTCCTCACTGGGAGCAGCATGACCAGCATTTGGCAACTTATCCTTTGAGTCTCTGTGGGCAACTGTGGATCTTAAAGTATTAGCTCTCTTTGTTAGTATGTTACTGTCAGAAACACATGAATGGGAAATCTTTCAGGTCCTCCTTAGAAGCTAGTAACTGCATCATATAAAAACAGTGTTAAAATTAAACCTACACACACATTAAAATTACAAAATAAACAACTTGAGGTCATATGTTACCACCTTAATATAATATAAAAATTGTAGTGGTTCCATGAGGGCTGAGTAAGATTGGTTTTATGGATGTCTCCATTTTGGTTGTGCTCAGCTTCATGGTAGAGTAAGTCATCCACCATCGGGGCACAGGTGACTGTGGGATCCACACATCTCACAGTTAAAATGTAGATTATTACATCCTTTTCTATAGAAAAGAAGACACTTTGCTTAAGTTAGCATGGATACAGAAAACAATGATATGTATGGTCTAGGCAGGTAGTCCCAAGACAGCAAAATGAAGAAACAGAGGAAGGAATTTCACAGAATGACAACGTGAGTTCTCTCTCAGATGTGCTGAAGAGACAAGGGGAGGAAAAGAGATAGAGATGCTTTTCAAAGCCCAGTGTGTGTTTGTTTCCAGCTTGAGAGTAGCAACCCAAACTTCCCTGAGGAGGTTACCAGCCCAATTCATGTCAGAAATAGTTGACCAATTAGTTGCCCTGCAGGGTACAATATTTTTACTTCTTAGATTGTTTTGTTCTCCTTTTCCCTGTTACCGATTCAGGTGGCCATCCTGATCCAGGACAGGAGTTTGGAGGACATTCTGAGAAAAACTTGCTGAAGCCTGGAGTGAGAGAGGCAACTTCTCAGTGAGCTCAAACAGCACAGTTGTCAGAAGCAGCTTCTCTTCCTCTGCAGAGAGGACCCTCACCAGCCAGATTAGCATCCTTGACAGAGTTTAAGTCATTAGGCTTAGAAGTCTGAGCTGATTGAACCCGTTGTGCAGATATGGAGGAATAAAGGGAAGTACTGGATTGGAGATAGAAAGGAGACTTGGAGGTGGGGGCTCTAGCCTGTTTGCCACTCTGTGTTGTGAAGCTGAGTCTGTGAGACCTTAAACGTCAGAAGTGTTGTCCAACAAACCTTAAGGTTTATTTTAAGGCAAGACAGAGGTGTTCAGGAATGGAGATCTCGGATCCCACTTTGGGCAATGTAAAGGTGGGGCTCATTTCTGACAGTCAGTGCTCACTGAGAACCAGAAAGGGTCAGGAAATGGGAATCCAGGGAGCTGGATGGTATACCCAATTCCAGTGACCCAGCAGACAAAACCAAAGGCAGGAAGCTAGAAGAATCCCCAAAACTCAAAATTCCCAGAACCTTGCAGGCAAAGCCAGAGACAGAAAGCTGAAGGCAGAAACCCAGAGGACCTTCTGGATCTGGATGGATAGTATCGATCTAGGGTCCTTGAATATTGAACCTGGACCTTACCTGGGTGTCTAGATGTTGGATGTGCTTGTGTGGTGAATGGCAAAAAGCTTCTGCTTTGGAGGTCGGTAGGTATCTATATCAACCCATAGATAGATAGATAGACAGACAGACAGACAGATGGTAAGTAGACTCAGATGGAAAAAAAAAGGACACAAACTGAATTTACTTGGCATACCAATAAAGCTACATCATGAGGCTTGAACTACTTAAGCAGACAAAGATGGCAAAAAGCTAAAGGTTTCAGGTCAGGTCTAGAGTCCGGCAGCTAAGCTCCCAGTAAGACTCAAGAGTGAGCAGCCATGCTCTTGATATGATGGGATGGGACTCAATGAAGGGAAGGAGATGGGTAAGGTAGAGACAGGAAAGGTTGCCCAAAGCTGGAGAGACTGGGATACAGTGCCTTAAAACCCACCAAATGTTAATCATGACTGGTCAAGGTGACAAAAGAGGAGACCAATTTCCCCAGAAATAGACTGCCCTTTAATCAGAGAAGTGGACTCAGCAGTTCCTCCATAGATTAATACTTTGTGCCCATGTGCAGGGGTCTTGGGGTTTCATAGAACAGAAAGCATAACTCTTACAGTGAAAGACTCCATATGTAGATCTGTTCCCTTGCTATTTCAAAATAGTAACTACCTATGGAGGTTGGTGTATCAACCTTACCAAGAGCTTCCTGGATCCTACTTGCCTGCAGATATTATCAGCACGTCAACTTTTCTCATTTCACCTGGGACATTTGGGCATTAACCCTACAGCTAGGCTTACAGACTAGAGTTAATAGCCGCACAGAAAGTTAGAGAAATCAGACAGGCTTAGGAGTTAGGGTGTATAATTAATGTTCTTTGACTGCTGGTTATTAGTGTATTTTCTCCTTCTGTAGCTTTCTCCTGCACATCTGGTGATACAGCCATGTTTCTTATATCTTGCTAATAGAAGCAATCAATTTATACAATGATCTTGATAACTCCTCTTCATTCCTCAAGTATTAAAGTACCTTCCTGGAGTTTATGAGAACAGATTAGTCTCATTATTAAGTTTGTATTCTCTAGGTAAAAATTGCCTTGTATTAGTTTTCCAGTCTAATGACTCAGTTTGTCTTGATTATTTATTTAACAAGTATCTGAAGACTTATGATAAATGTTTACAAACACTTTGGTACATAACAAGTGTTATGGCTTTTGACTTGGCTCTTTTTAAATTCTCACAACAACAACAAAAAGACAATATTATCTTTATTTTATAGATAAAGAATCTCAGTGTAGATAGTTTAACTAAGGGAACTAAGCAAACTTTCGGATTTGAGATTCCATGGAAAAACACCATATGCTACTCTCAAATTGTAGCATTTCATATTTGGTAGTTGTCTGCCTATTGGTAGACCAGCCTGCCTCCATCTGAGGCTTGAAACCCATCTTATAGTAAAGACAAACTAGGTTCATTGCTGTTTAAGATTAAATCTCTATTTCTTAAGGATTGGGCTATGCCCCACCTGTCATGTTAACTACAAACTGCTCTGTACTGCCTGTTCCAGGACACAGCAACCATGCCTTTGTTTTAACAGGTTATTAGGATCACCTATTCTCATGACCACTTTGTTATGATCACCTTGCAATCATTTCTCTGTTTTAGGTTGTTATGACTACCTTTTTATGCTTTGTTCTGCTTCTGTAACCCCATCTAATTGCCTGCCATATCCCCCATTTGGAAATTCCATATTCCTGAACTACAAAAACCTTATGTCACCTGAAAGGAAAAGTATTAGCTCAGGAACCCCAAGGCCGAGTTCTCAGCACAAAGGAGATTTATTTGCCCCAGAGAGATAGACCCTTGTTAGGATGAGGTTAGTTGTAATTGGGCATGTTAATCAGGTTAGTCAAAAGGGACTTTTGATTGCTGGACTTTAATACTTTGATAGCTGGACCTTGGTAGTCAGCCAAAGGAGGAGGAAATGTCCAAATAAGGGAGTAGACCTTGTGTGTGTGTAGGGGGGTATCTTTAGGAATGTAATCTAATGGTTTTTAGAAAAGCAGAGGGTGTGGGAGAGAAGGGCAAGGTCTGCCAGAGCCATGCTGCAGAGAGATAGTGTCCCTTCATAACCCATATCCAATGCTGATCTTTTGAACCCCACCTTTAGGGAGAGACAGTCTATGTACATGAATAAAAAAAGCTTTCTTTAGTTAATTGCTTGCTTTAATTAATTTGGCCATGATTTGGGTCAGCGGACTTTCCCCTTGCATCTGTGGGATTAGCACTACCATTACTGAAATTTGTGAAGAAGGAATGTAGAGGGGAAAAGGAAGTCATTACAACCTTAACAGTACAGGACATGTGAAAGGAAATATGAGAAAGTTGATACTGTATGAAAACACTTCATGCTAGAAGTAAATATCATTACATGTATTGTGTTGAGACTCACCAAAGTTCATGTGATAGTGTGGGCACACAGATGACATAGGCCACTGCCCTAGAAAGTTTAAAGGATCATTTATTTCACCTTGAAGATGGGGCTTCAGTCATACAGACAGAAATCACAATACACTGTAGTAACTAAGATCAAGTTGCACTTAAAATATCTGAAATTCTCTCCACTGGAAAACAGTCAGGCAGATGCTATGAAAACTTGCCAAAAAAAGGGGGTGTGGGGGGACCTGGCTATGGAATCACTCTTTTAAGAAATTGGCTGGAGAACCAGTCAATTCAACATCCAATGAGCAAAGAAATTTTGCTTCTCTGATGTGGCCAAGTCATTTGGCATTCAAGCCAACACAAGCACAGATAGAGGCAAAATTAGGTTTGACAGAGTAAACTTACTACTACTGAAAAATGCTAACAACTATAACATAGGAATGATCATAAGAAGGCCTTTGGTGCCCAGGATCCAGGGCTTCAGTAGTTGTCATGAGTGTCATGTTTGCAAAGAAGAGTTTAAGTTCTAGGTAAGTCTTCAGCCACGGCAGAAAGCTGCAATGCCAAAGAGAGTGACCAAGGCAGAAGAATCAAGGTTCTGACCCTTGGGGGACTGCAAGACTGAAGAGCTGGAAAACTTGAGACTGAGATGGATTCTTTGACTAAGGCAGGGACTACTTAAATCGGCTTCTCATGTAAAGGTCAAATAGATGTGGGAGGTGCAAATGGGATTTTTGTGGAAAAGGACCTCCAACTCTGTCATCCACAAGACTCCTGTGATTTACAGAATACTTGTCAGTCGCTGATAAGTCACCTTTCCTGTCTTTCTCATGGAAGTCATTTAATGACAAAGCGTTTTTTAATTTTTAAAATTATGTGTATATGTGTGTGATTTTGTGCACATATGTACACTAATGTGCAGAGGTCAGAGGCATGGACCTCCTGGAGATGAGGCTAGAGGTTGTGGTAAGCCTCTAGGAGTGATAGTAACTGAACCCAGATCCACTGTGAAAGCAGCAGGCACTCAGCTGCTGAACCATCTCTCTAACCCCCTGAGAATGATCTCCAATCTCACTTCTCTAAGAACCAAAGAGAAACACATAATGGCTTTGTTTTGTTTTTCTATAAAACATTGATAAGCAGGTCTCCAGGCTAATAGAATTCAGTCCCACAGGTATGGGATTTGTGTGCACACACTGGAAACAGAGAGATGTATAGGACACTACAATTGCTTATCAAAGAGCTCAAAGTCTATTCTAGATCAAGAGACAAAGACACAGATTCAAATAACTACAATACAAATGTTACTGATGAAGACTGAAAAAAAAAGAACTATAAACATCTCTGTGGGAACAAAAATGAAAAAAGTATTTGATTCATTGAGATTAGGGATATTATGAAGGAAAGCTTGCCAAAGGATGTGTTATTTGAGTTATGCCTTGGAGGATAGTTACAGCAAGAAGCCAGAGAAAGAAAATAAAAGGAGAGTGACGGAAAAAGATATTTTTGGTATAAGAAGGGAAGAATCTAAAACCTAAAATTGCATGTTTTATTCAAGGATTGGAAATAGCAGCCTATATGTAGAGACTTGAGGGGCAAGTAGAAGAAGAAAGCCGTGGGAGGTCATAGATTTTATCATTAGACACACTGAATGCTCTAATGGGGTTTTAATTTTAGTCCCTAGGAAACGGGGACCCATATAAATAGGTCTCATATAATGAGGAGCCAATTAGGAGAATGTTAATGACCAATTCTTGAATGTTAAAATCTCACAGCTGAAACTATGAAATGTATACTGAACAAGAACTATATGGTCCTTAACTATGTTATTCGGTTTTCAAACTAAGAAATTATTTTGTGCAAGGAATAATTGTGCAAGAAATATTTATTATCTTATACAGAACAGTAGTTTACAATTTGCTGTGGATATTGCTCTGTGTAAATAAAGTCCTTGATTAGCCAGTGGCCAGGCAGGAAGTATAGGCGGGACAAGAGAGAAGAGAATTCTGGGAAGTGGAAGGTTGGAGAGAGACACCGCCAGCCGCCGCCATGAAAAGCAACATGTAAAGACACTGGTAAGCCACAAGCCATGTGGCAAAGTATAGACTAACAGAAATGGGTTAATTTAAGATAGAAGAAGTAGATAACAAGAAGCCTGCCACGGCCATACAGTTTCTAAACAATGTAAGTTTCTGTGTGCTTTCTTGGTTGGGTCTGAGCGACTGTGGGACTGGCGGGTAAGAGAGATGTGTCCTGACTGTGGGCCAGGCAGGAAAACTCTAACTACAAATGGCGTCCAACGTGTTTGCAAGAATTTCCACCTAAAACCTGAGAAAAAAGATTCTAAAACAGAGCTAAAAACAGCTTCCTAGTTGTCTCTCTCAAGTTAGCAGCAGCCTGCTGGTTTGAGCTACTATGGCGGGTTCCTGGTGTGTGTGTCTGACCTGCATTGTGGCAGGAATGAGGAATCTACAAGCAGCACTTTACTCTGCTGCATGGTGGATTTAGCCTTTGCAAGTTAAAAAAAAAAAAAAAAAAAAAAAGGTTCTGGGCTATGCAATGCTTTGATAGAACTGCTTCTGATAGTTGATGGTACACATGGCTCCAGACCCAGAACTGGCGGTAAACTGTACCACCACCATGTTGGGAAGCTGAGGTGGGCGGAGCCAGCAGCCACAGCAACATTTCAGTCTTACAAAGATGGATATTACACAGAGAATCTTGTTTGTCTTGTCTTTGGGATTTTTAACTGCAGAAAAAGATTTGATCATAAAAGCTGTTGAGTTAAACAAATATGTAAATTTTAAAGGTACCTTGACTTCAAAATTTGGATATAAGGATATGTTGCTTTGGAAAAGAGTTTCTGCTTTTGCTTCCACACATAGCCAGAGGCTGTGGATTTGTTCCAGATTAAGATACATCAGGTTTGATCAGCCAAGACCACCATGGCCCAGATGATCCAACATCCAGAATGGTTTCAAGGCAACTGGCTCAGAGGTTGACTACTCCATAATCCTAAAATTTTCTTTATGTTCCCATAAGATACAGCGCCCCCCTCCAGCAGGAAGTAGTAAGAGAAACTACGCCCAAATTCCCAGCTGGCTTTGGAGATGGAATTGGCTCACTCCTTCTCTAAACCCAAGCACATTGTGAAAATAAAAGGTTAAGAGCTTCTTGTGTCCCAAATCAGAAGAGCCCTGTGGTGTGGGACTGAGAAAAATCACTATTTTATTTAAAACAGATTGATTAGAAATGCAATCTCTTTCTAAAGATAAAAAGGGGATATGATATAGATATGATAGGATGAAAGGGTAAATTAATGAACTTACTTCTAAAAGAGCAACAACTCATTTAAAATGTTTTACATGGGTATATATTTTAGTCTATTGATACAAACTTAAAGTTAATTTTGTTATACTTTGTGTATATTTCTAATCGTGTTTAAGGTATTATGTTTGTATAGCTCATTTTAAATTGAAATGGATAATTAAAAATAGATTAATGATTAGTCATCTATGATAATCATACTCGTAGCCATGTTAGTTAAGTCTTCAAGATATACATAGAGATATTTCAGATAGATAGGTAATCTTCAAATACTTCAAAGACCTACAGAATATGGCATTTAAAATACTTTTAAAATTTAGACTTTCTGGACAGTGAGACATGTCTGCTTCTGGTGGCACCGATTTAATTCAGAGAGGAGGTTGGGCATTGAAGACACTTCATATCTTATCTTCACCTTGGCAAAAATAGTCATTTGGGCAAGAAACTGTTCTTGCCTGGACTGCTTGATCGACTAGACATACATGACACATAGAAAGGTGACAACTAAAATTTGCTTGACAAAATGGTCCTTCAGGCTCCTGCTTTGCAGAGGAAACTGCCAGACATTCTACAGGACATTGAGAGAAATGACCGAGAGACTCTAACCTTGTGGGCTGAAGACAAATGCCCCAACTTTACAAAGGAACATCCTTCTCCCGGTTCTCAGGTAATATTATATCTTTCTGAGGTCTTTGATTTCATTGAAGGCTAGATAGTTATAATTTCCTCAGTTATGATAAAAGATAATTTAGATATAAAACCTTAGACTCACAAATATAAGATAGATAGGATATCTTCTTTAATATTATAACTGTAATTCTTGCTTGATAATTGTTTTGTTATATGTAATTGTACTATGTAAAAGTTAAAACCTTTCAAAAAAAATAAAAAAAGAAAAGAAAAGAAAAGGGGAAGTGCTGTGGATATCTCTCTGTGTAAATAAAGTCCTGATTAGCCAGTGGCCAGGCAGAAAGTATAGGCGGGACAAGAGAGAAGAGAATTCTGGGAAGTAGAAGGTTGGAGAGAGACACCGCCAGCTGCCGTCATGAAAAGCAACATGTAAAGACACTGGTAAACCACAGTATAGACTAACAGAAATGGGTTAATTTAAGATAGAAGAAGTAGATAACAAGAAGCCTGCCACAGCCATACAGTTTCTAAACAATGTAAGTTTCTGTGTGCTTTCTTGGTTGGGTCTGAGCAACTGTGGGACTGGCGGGTAAGAGAGATGTGTCCTGACTGTGGGCCAGGCAGGAAAACTCTAACTACAACAATTAGAAGAAAAACACAAAACAATCAAGAAAGGAAGGAAGAGGGGGCACCCATAGATCTCAGAACCGAGAGGGCTTTCCTGTGTGACTATGGGAGACTATGGCTTAAGCTTTGGAGTGTGATGTCTTTAAAGTAATAGAGCTACAGTATAATGAAGAGATTTTAGGAAAGATAAATAAATTATTTTGAATATTATGACAGAGACTTTGATGGGGGGAGGTTTTCCTCAACATCTTCTGGACTTAAGTGAATATATAACCCAGATCTACCTAAGAAAATAGGAAAGTTGCTCTGTGCACCATTTCCAAACATGTCCCAAGCTCATGTACCTTGATCTCTGCCCTTTTACCACTGAATGAAAATGACAGGCAGCCTACAGATAGAAGCAGACACCTTAGGAGATGCCTTAGTTTATGAGTAAGAGATGCAAGGAAAAGGCAAATCTATATAGTCTTAACTATCTTGTTTTTAGAATACAAGATTTTATTTTTGTCTGATATTTAGCTTACCATCATCGAAGTACTGGGTTTAAAATTCCCACAATAACAGAAATATTACAACACAATTATGATGGTTATGTTACTAACATCCATGAGAGATAAATAAATAAGGCTGGAAAGTTATATAGAGAAATGCCAACTGAGAGGGAGCAGAATGGGAGATAAATTGGACATACTTGTTGTAGGAATGTTATATATACTTTAATAATTTCCTGGGGTTTTGCTTGAATTCCCGTGACTATAAATAATAGCACTCTATAACATTGTAATTAATAGTTGTAACTAATAGAGATTGATTTCAGGTTGATATCAGAAATGTGATGAAATAAAAACTTACTAGAATAGACATTCCTGCTAAAATAAGAAAGAAAACTAGATTTAGTATGAGACTGTTACATACTATGAGAATGTTGAAGTTGGACTGAATGCATTTTTGCATTATGATATGGCTACAAATATTTGAGGGCCATGGAGTGGAATGTGTTGGTTTGAAAGACAATGGTCCCCAAAGGCAGTGGCACTATTGCAGGTGTGGCCTTGTTGGAGTATGTGTGGTCTTGTTGGAAGAAGTGTCACTGGAGAGGCAGCCTTTGAGGTCTTGTATAAGCTTAAGCCATGCCCAGTGAGACAGACCATATCCTGCTGCCTGCAAGATAAGATGTAGGATTCTCAGCTACTTCTCCAGCACCACATCTACCAGCATACTACCATGTCGCACCATAATGATAATGGACTAAACCTCTAAAAATATAAGCCACCACAGTTAAATGTTCCTTTATAAGAGTTGTTGTGGTTATGGTATCTCCTCACAGCAATAGAAACCTCTACTAAAACACCCAATAAACAATGTAAATTTACAATTAAAGATCTCATTGCATACAAAAAACAGTCATTACTTTCCCTAATATCTTCAAAATTCATTTGGGGGAAATGAAAGATTCATCACACAGTTGCAAAAAATGATTAATCATAAGGTACTATAGATCTGAATGAGTCTAATATTTATAGAGTTGTTTTATACAAGCATTTCTTCCTATTCCAGAACAATGCAACTTTTACTGAAGTGTAGAATTTAGAATTGGAAAATGAACCTTAAGAACAAAGTGTCTCCTTTACCTGTATTTTTGGTATAAAGGATAAAGGCTCCATTTTATTCCACAAAGATTGTCTTTCTTTATATGCTTCATGGCTATATTATTGTAATTTAAAAAGAGATTCTGAAAATAGAGGCAATAAAACTGCTTCACTTGCCTGCTGTGAAATTCTCCCCTCAAGACTTGAAATTGAGCTTGCTCAACAGGCAGAGACACCCACCTCCTTCCTGTGACACTGGACGTGGCCTGTTCAGTAAGAGGAGAGATCTGGGCAGCTCAGGAGGTGGAACACTGAGTGTGTGTGATTGGCACATCTGTCAGAAGAACTGTCGTTAGATCCTGCCAAGGGGGATGGTGCAGGAGACAAGGCAGTGAGGAAAGCAAGCAATCGCTAAGCTAACTGCCTGGAAGCAGATGTCACAAAAGCACCGAAGATCGTTTGTGTTCTCAAGTCCAAAAGACCCAGTGCTTAGCTATTGAATATATAGTCTGGTCCACTCTGTGCAAAGACACAAATAAACTTTCATTAGCCTTAGGACAAGATTTAAGAAAAGCCTAAATTTTATGAATTCATCACATGTGAGGAAGGGGGTAAAGTGAAAGAAAAATGAGATAAATATTGTGTCTTGGGATTTAATTTTGTGTAATAAAAATGCATTCCTTCCATCTTTTGAAAAAAGGAAAAGCTATTTTAACTGAAATACGCATCGGAAGCTCTTTTCAGACTCTCCGATTTTACTAACATTTCTGTCATTCAGTGTGGGTTTGCCAGGGTGGGTTTCAACCTGCACCCTTTCAAATGTGATGGTAAAGATAACAATTAGCTCAAGGATGCTCCTTTGTATCAATTTGACCCTGCTAGGAACTCTGCCTAAATTCTGCAGTGTAATGAGGATCTTAAAAGACAAGGAAAGTACATCAAAGAATTTAGACAAATAAATGATTATCAAGACAATCAGTGAAAGATCTCCAGACAGATCTAGAAAAGGCCATCACCCCACCACACCTCCTGCCCAGTGGGTGTGTTGGCTACTCCACAATATGAAACATGAAGTGAAACCTAGAAGTGAATAGCTCACTGGAAGTTGGAGTGGATGAAGGGATTAAGAAAAGGGAGTCTTCAAGGACCTTAGAGAAAAGAGGATGAGTTGGTGACTGGAAAAAAGACCCAAAGCATTCTGGCAGCCTAGACCTTCAGACAACAGCCTGCTGTCACTCTGCTTACACTGCACACCACTCACCTTCCAAACTGGGCCCTCTTCCGATGAAAGAGACTTGTAAGATCCTAGACAGCCAAGCAACAGACAAACAGAAGGCTACTAGCTTGCGTCTGCTGACTCCAAAGATATAAACTCAGGCTTTCCCAAAGGCAGCATTTACTGGTCAGGTAACATCACATAAAGATGTCAATGTGATTTGGTGTTAACTTGATGCAATAGTAAATGGGAAACCACAGATAAATAATATTGTTATCCTCTCCCATGGTACATACCACCCTGGCACACTGGTGGCAGTTCTGGCATGTTCCCCTTCCACTGCTTAACTGCCTAGGTCTGCTGTCACACTCACTCGGTTTTCTATGGATTCTGCTTCAGATATGCATATCAGATTCCACTCACATATGCATAGGGTGAAATGAGTTCATATGTCTTATCTTGCTCAAGTCTAGGAAACCTAAGTGAATGTAAAATAATAATTCACTTTAAAAACTGTTTCTCTCAATCCAGCAAAACTAAAAGCATTGAAATGTTGGAAGAGAACAAGCAAGCAATTATGCAGGCAGAAAAACAAGACCAAAATCAAAAAGACAATAGTCAGCCAGAAAACTTAGTACTTATTACAAAATAAAGTATTATCTAAGTTGCTTAACTCTGTAAATTAGGAATCTTGAGAGAGAATCTACTGTTTCTTAAGGATAACTGCCTAGGATGCTATGGCATTTTTGTTATATGTGTTTTCTAAATAACTAATTGTCAAATTAAAAGAATTGGTAGTAACTTACCTTATAGGGCCATGAATAATAATAAGTTAATTGGAGAGGTATAAAGTTTAAATAAGAAATATTGTTATCCTCTCCCATGGTACATACCACCCTGGCACACTGGTGGCAGTTGTGGCATGTTCCCCTTCCACTGCTTAACTGCCTGGGTCTGCTGTCACACTCACTCGGTTTTCTATGGATTCTGCTTCAGATATGCATATCAGATTCCATTCACATATGCATAGGGTGGAATAAGCTCAACTACTTCCAATGAAATACTAGATGATAATGTTCTTAGAAATGCCCAAACTGAAAATAATGTGAAGTACTTTCTCAAAAAGGTTCAGTGGAACTACACACATAAACTATTAGCCAGATCTCACCAGACAAAGCCATCTCTCAGAGGGTAAAGAGAGAGCCTCTTTGACACATGCAAAACAATTATGTTAATGTGAGATGAACCCTCCTGATTGCTTTATAAGTTAAAATATAGTCTTGAGATTTTGCTAAGGTTTTGTCCGCAACTAACATTTTCTCAAACAAAGGGAAAAGGGAGATATAGTTTCTATTGATTTAGAAGATTCCTGACACAGAGCCATAGCTAGAGGCACACTGTTTGTATGGCAGACTGCATACTTGCATGCCACCTAGGAATCATGAGTTACTCTTGGAAGCTTTGGAAGAAGTTCTAGAAATGAAAAGAGCAGCATATGGACTGAGGATATGGTTCAGTCTGTCAAGAACTTGTCACAATATGTGAGGACCTGCATTTGAATACTTAACACCATTAGTAAAATTTTAAAAGCAAGAAGCAAGATTCAGTAAGTGAGTGCATGTAATCCCAGTGCTGGGAAGGAGAGGACAGCAGTTTTCTGGATCTCATCACACAGTCAGCCTAGATAAATCTGCAAGCTTCAGGGAGAGACCTTGCCTCAAATAATAAGGTGCAGAGTGATATAATAAGACATCCTATTCTAATTTCTGGCTGCCACATACGTGTATTCACGTGTGTAATTATACATGCACAAATCCACATGAAAACAAACATCACACACACAGGAAAGAAAGAGAGAGAGGGAGAGATAAAGCATGAAAACAATAGCAAAAGTAATAAGTGATGGATATTCTGGGAAAACTTGGAATAAAATACAAAAATATACATAATTTTCACAAAAAACTATGAATTTTTTTAAAAATTGTGTTGCTAAGTGTACAATTATATATATGGAGAATAAGCAATTGTAAAATATTAACTTTCACCACACTATTACTATAAGAAAGTAATAATAAGAATGATCTAATCCCTTGTGATGTCCATAGAACATAAGGAGAATAAATATTTACCTGCCATTCATATAGGAGGTGATCTATGAAATTGCTTATGGAGATTAGGAAAGTTAGCCGCATTCAAATAATCATGAATGGTTAAAAATAAGCAATCCTGCTCCCAAAAGTCAAATGCCTACAAAGGATCAGACACATATCACTAAAAATTCACCAGAATTTGCTAAATTAAATTCTTTCTCTCCTACCAAATGAGTTTCCCTCAAATATGCAGCAACATCAAATGCAGGCAAAGTGGAGAAAGGATTGTACCAGATTGGACAAGTACACCAGAGAAATACGAGGTTATGGAAACAGCCAGGCATGCCGGAATGAAAGAAAAGGAGCATTGTTTCCTTCATAATGTTGTATATAATGAAGCTCCAATACTCCTTACATCCATGTTTGGCTCCCTCTGCCAGATTCTGTAGCTAGACTGTCAAGTAAAGGTAGATTGAGCACAACTGAACAAATAAAAATATGGAAAAACAGTGGTTGTAACACGAATCTTGAAAGGTCTTATAATAAAAAACCTGGTACCACATATTGGGGTGAAAGCTGAAAGATGAGAGAAGCAGAGCAAGCCACAGCTACCACCCATTGCCTTAGCAACTCCACGAATCCTCTGAAATCCTCTGAGTACTCACCCAAAAGGGTCTCAGCTAAACTGCCTTAGTTCCTGTTTCCCCTTGCCTTATATACCTTTCTCCCCCCTGCAGTAACTTCCTAGAGTTAAATGCTTGTGTGCTTTCCAGTACTGGGATTAGAGGTGTATGCCACCACTGCCTGACTCTGTTTGGAACCAAATGTGGCTCCCTGGTCTCATGTCTCTCATGCCCATCATGGTACAGAGATGCATCTCCCAGACACTGCCTGTGGGCATGAGACACCAGCTCAAGCCCTGCCAGAACAAGTCCACCAACATGCCAGGAATTAAGTCACATGATGAGTTTAAGTTTTCCTCATATAGGGTCCTCTTTACTAGGTAGCCTCCCTGGAGCTGTAGGTTGCAGTCTGGTTATCCTTTGCTTTACATCTAGTATCCACTTATGAATGAGTAAATACCATGTTTGTCTTTCTGAGTTTGGGTTACCTCAGTCAGGATGATATTTTGTAGTTCCATCCACTTGCCTGCAAACCTCATGATATTGTTTTTCTCTGCTGAGTAGTACTCCATTGTGTATATGTAACACATTTTCTTTATCCATTCTTCAGCTGAAGAGCATCTAGGTTGTTTCCAGGTTCTGGCTATTACAAATAATGCTGCTACTGGGGGGGTGGGAGGTAATAGAGGGCAAGGGTTGGGAGAAAGAGAGCTTAGGGCAGCAGGAGGTCCCAGCTGGATTAGGAACAGAGTGGGAGAACAAGGAAAGAGATACCATGATAAATGAAGACCCCAGGGGAATAGAAATAAGCAGAGCGCTAGAGAGGTCCCCAGAAATCCACAAAGATACCTCCACTATAGACTACTAGCAATGGTTGAGAGAAAGCCTGAAGTTACCTACTCTGGTGATTGGGTAGCCAAACACCCTAACTGTCATGATAGAACTCTCATCCAGTGACTGATGGAAGCAGATGCAGAGATCCACGGACAGGCCCAAAGTGGAGCTCCAGGAGTCCAAATGACACAAGAGAGGAGGGATTATATGAGCAAGAGATATTGAGACCATGATTGAAAAAAGCACAGGGAAAAATAACCAAACTAGTAGAAACACATGAACTGTGAACCAATAGCTGAAGAGCCCCTATGGAACTGGACGAGGGCCTCTGGATAAGTGAGACAGTTGATGAGCTTGAACTGTTTGGAGGCACCCAGGCTGTGGAACTGGGACCTGTCCTTGGTACTTGAGCTGGCTTTTTGAAACATAGGGCCTATGCTGAGACATTTTTCTCAGCCTTGATGTAAGGAGGAAGGGACTGGACCAGCCTCAGCTGAATCTACCAGGCTGAGTGAACTCCTCAGGAGAGACCTTGCATTGGAGAAGGTGGGAATAGGGGGTGGATTGGGGCAGGAAAGCTGGAGGGTGGGAAGAATGAGGACAGGGAAATCCATGGCTGATATGTAAAATTAAATTAATTATAAAATAAAAATATTAAAAATAAAATAATAATAATAATAAACTCTTTAAAGAAGGAATAAAGTAATATAAAAAAGTGATACAAGGACAGAAAATACATGGGGAGTCTATAACATGTATGTTATTGTGTTGTCTTTAAATTTTCTGATTGCTGATGAAGGAATGACAGCTTCTAGTACACACTGGATTATAAAAAACTGCTGGGTTAAACCAACCTATATATTTTAAAAGTATCTTGACTTCAAAATGGAAGTCAAAAGATATGTTGCTTTTATGGAGATGTTATGCTTTTATTTCCACAGAAAACAAAAGGCTATGAGGTTGTTCAAGGTTAAAGATGATCAAGTTTGATCAAGGAAGACCCCCTGAAAATTCTGACAACAGACATAAAGAAATAAACCTAGAAGAACTACAAGACACATGGGGTATATTTTACCTGCTCAAACATAAAACAAAACAAACATAAGACAAAAAATCATCTTTGGCTAACTTGTGTATAACACACAGTCTATGATTATATTAATACATGTATGCATATTACCTTTAAAGGTTTATGTATTTTCACAACAAGGAGACCAGATACCCATGAAAATGGATTGACCTGGTAATCCATCATCTCAAAGTGCTTTTGTTACAGTCTCCTCAGAAATCTGTGTTCAAAAAAACTTTAAGGCTGCTGGCAGAGGTAATCCAGCCTCACAGACTACTCTAGCCAAAACTTAACCTGAATTTTCTCAAGGTTCCCCCAAAGATTCCAGTGCCCAAGACAACATGAAGTTGTCTAGAAAGACAACACCTAAATTCCCAAAAGATGTGTTATGGATGTTTATTATTTAAGGGGGGTTAGTTACAAGCTTTTATTGGTCTTGGTCAAGAAAAAAAGTCTAAACAGAGGAGTTAATTTCAAAGACCTACTTCTAAAAGTGAAAAGGATATAATAAAGAAATAGTGAGATAAAAGGGTAGATTATTGAATCTACATTAATCCAAAAAACAACTATTAATCTCAAAATATTTTACATTGATGTGGATTTTAGTTTATTGATACAAATTTAAAGTTAATTTTGTTATACTGTATGTGTGTTTCTACTCTTATTTGGGGTTTTATGTTTATGTACCTCATTTAAAAATGTAATCTGCAATCAAAAATACAGATTAATAGTCAACTATAATAGTCCAACTTATAGTCATGTTAGGTATATTTTGAAGGTCACACAGATATATTTAGACAAATAGATGGTCTTCAGACACTTCAAAAACCTGCAGAATATGGCATTGAATACATTTAAAAAGCTAAGGCTTTTCATGACAGTGAGACATGTCTGCTCCTGATAGCACCAATTTGCTTCAAAAGAGGATGATACGCATCAAAGAAACTTTGTATGGAGTTTTTTCTTTATGGCAAAAAGCTAGGCATTTGGGTAAAGAAACTGCCCTTTCCCAATTGCTGACAGTATATTGTCTTAACTGGACTAACAGAACACACACACACACACACACACACACACACACACACACACACACACACACACACACAAAGACTGCCAAACTTTGCAAAGACAAGATAGAACAGTCCTCAAAATTCCTACTTCTCAAAAATGTCTGTCAGATATACTATGCTTGTTGGCCCAAGTTGGATGCCCAAATATTACAGAAGAACTTTGGGTAACTTCAGATAGCCAGATGTCCATGTCATTAGGTAACATTTCATCCTCCTGGGGTTTTTGATGAAGATAATTAAACTTATATGTTATTGGACTTCTGTTTATGTAGCTGGTCTGTTGTTCAATTGTAAACAGGTGAAGTTTCCATTCAGCTGGCTGGAATAGATCAGTGAGTCTTGGAGGATGCCAAGAAGAAAGACAAAGAGTGGCCCAGAGGAAAGAAGTGGGGCCATAAGGGTGGGCACCAGGAAACAAGCAGTGGTAGAGTGCTTTGCAATAGCTTGAATCTGACTCAAGTTTTCCTTTTCCTTTAATATGTGTGCAAGGGATTTGTTTATTAATAAATGGTAAAAGGATCGTTTACACCTGGTGCTCAATGTCCAGCTTTGTTAAACCACTCAAAGGTGCATGGTTCTGCCATGCCAAGCAGCACTGGCCGAGGAGCAACTGGGCTTGCACTTCACTCTTTCACCCTGACCTTCCATATTCCCACCTTCCCAGGCACAGACTCCTGGTCCACAGATGATCTCCCAGTTGGTTCTGCTTGGTAGAAAGTGGTGCTGGAACAAGTTCTTGTCCTACAACCTTGCACATTTGTGCTGCATGCAGCTATCCTCTCAAGCTAATCCTTCCTAGTGCAGGCAAGCCATGGAGTATTTTTGAAAAATAAAATAAAAGTTTTACAAACATTTATTAATGAAGAGAGTAAAAAGGTGATTGATAATATGCAAACTTTAGAAAAACTTACTATTCATAAGATACAGGCCTTACAAGAACATACTACTGATAATATGCAAGCCCTAAAAATAATTACTAAAGAAAATAATACAGTTTTGGCTGATAAGTTACAAGCCTTAGAAAAACTTATTAAAATGGATAATAGAGATATACATACACAGACAGAGGAATTTAAAGGAGAACCAACCTCACTATTAATTATGAAATTAGAGAAGAACAAACCAAGGTTTTCAAAAAGCCCATCTTAATTTATCCAGTAACCATATATAACAACCACCAAATCATAGGTATTCTTGAGTCTACAGAAGAGCTCACTAGACTCCTGTGGAAATTGTAGGTTTGAGGAGAACTAAGGAACAATAGTTTGATATGGTATGCATTCATCTTTTTTGAGACATATGTTAAATTCATGGTCAGCTAGTAACAGAATTGTCCCACAAGACTGGAAAAACTTGGTCGCAGTAGTATTGGAAACTGGACCTCAATTACAGTAGAGGACCTGGTAGAAAGATGAGGCTAGGACCACTGAACAATGAAGTAAGACTAGAGGTAGTGAAATTTCCCAAGACCAACTGCTTAGATAGGACAGTTATGCTGATGTACAAAGTTAGTCTTTATATGATGAACACACCTTGGCTTTACGCCATACAGCAGCTTTGAATGCTTGGAACAGAGTTGAAAAAAATCAGAAAGTTTTTTTTTTTAACTAAGGTTATATAGGGCCCAAAACAAGCTTTCAATGATTTGGAGCAGCAAGAACGTCAGTGACTGAAGAACGTCAGTGACTGAGGGACTGGCTGCTGAACCTCCACAGAAAGGCGAGTGTTGAGATCTTCATAGCCATATCAACAGAAAACAAGGAAATAGAGGGAGTTATCACAGAAATATCTGTAAGAAAACATGATGTTCTGTGAAGGAAATCCTTAAGCTACATGCATGTGGAGAGCCACATTGTACTTGGGATTGCTATAAAAGTGGACACATTAGATGTCTGGTCTAAATTTTATGCAGAAAGGACAAAATGGGTATTATACCCACAACTTTTATGGTCATGAAATATGTTCATAAAACTGCTCAACTACAAACATATTTTATTTTTCTGAAAAAGAATGAATTGATTCAGAATGTATCAAGAGCTAAGGATTCAGTGTGTTGCTGAAACTTTAACTGTCTCACTATTATCTTTTTGTATAGATAACTTGATTCATGAGTTTTACAGGACCACAGATACAGAGAAATTATATCCCAAGTTGGGCTACTGTTATTGTTACTGTTCTAATTAGACATGGGAGGGTAGAGCATAAAAATGAGGCAGGCTAAAGTCTCATGCAATAGGCAACTTTATCAGAGCATCATAAAATTTACACTCTGAAGGTTAAGAATCATCTGGATAAAGGGTTCAGTCATAATGACAAGCTGCACATGGTAAAAGTCTGTTTTTCCATAGAAGCATATAAACTAATAACTACAGCCAGTTGTAATGAATAATCAAAAGTGTACTCTTATCTTCTAAACTTTAGAGGGACAGGAAAGCATATTCCAAGAACAATTCTGTGTTTTTGAAGAAACTGATGTCACAAGACTCTTGTCTTGTTCCCTGAGGGTTTTCTCACAAGGACTCAGTATTCCACTCATAGGACTCCATTCTTGAACAACATTCTGACAGGCTACAGTGAAATTCCTACCCACAGTTGTCTTATTTTTCTTAAAGGACAATATTTGAGGCTTTTGAGCTTCTAGGATTTAATGGAATTTTCTATTTTAGTTGATGTTGCAAAAGGTTAAGAGTTTAGCCAGTGGTTAGCAGATAGTGTGAATGAGTCATCTATGTGATAGCAAAGTGAACCTATCTCTGAGGACTGCATGTTGAATTGCAGTAAGAATATAATTCACCGCAAGAACTCAAGTGTATGAATAGATTATGAAAAATATATGATAACAATTAATTGAGATTGCAGATAGAATTATTTAATGTTTTTAATTGAAATAAAATTTCATGACTTTTTCCATCCCTCTAACATCTCCAAGCTATGATTCCTCAAATCCTCCCAATGTGCTCTCAATCCTTAAGTTAATAGCCCCTCTTTCTTAATTGTTGTTACATGCCCACCTGTGTGTATGTATGTATGTGTATGCAGATATATACATATATATAACCTGCTGAGTCATATATATATATAATGTTTTCAGGACTGATTATTCTACATTGGACATCTAATAAGGAGGCCCATCCCCCAAAAGGCTAATTTTCCTTCTCCTGGCAGTTAATAATTGCCTACTGTTCTTGGTCTAGAGGTGGAACTGTGAAGGGTGGGCTTTGAGGTCTTATATATGCTGAAGTGATGCATAGTGCACAATTTTTCCTTCTGCTGCCTGGGGATCAAGTTTTAGGACTCTCAGCTCCTTCTCAAGGATCTTGTCTGCCTGTACACTGCCATGAACTAAACCTCTGAAACTGTAAGCCAGCCCAATTAAATGTTTTCCTTTAAAAGAGTTCCCATAGTTATGATGTCTCTTCACAGCAATAGAAGCCTGAATTTAAACAAGATACCAGGGACTGGAGAATTGCTGTGATAGGCCAGACAATATTTTTGTTTGGATGAATTTGGACTTTGGGAGTTTGAGTTAGGAAAGTAGTGGAATGCTTTAAGTGCCGCTTATTGGGCCATACTAGTAGGAACATGGAACACAGTGCTGCTAAGGGTGATTGAACTGTGGGGTCCTGGATTAAGAGGGTTCAGAGGAGAAGAGTGTGGCCTAGAGACCGGTCTTGTGACATTTTGTTGAAGAATATGGCTGCTTTTGACCCTTGTGTAAAAAATCTGCTTGAAGCTAAAGGGAAGAGATTTGGACTAATGCCATTGGCAAAGGAAAGCTCAAAACAGTCTAGTATAGACTCTGTCGTGTAGTTATTAGCATTAATGCTAATGAAGATTTATAATGAAAAGGAGCAGGCTAAGCAAGTAAAAATACAGATTGAAGAGACACCAGGGAGTGGAACGAAGCTAATGTCTGTGTTCAAGGAGATAAACAGATTAAGAACTAGAATAAAAGGAGTGTTGACTTCAGAGAAAGACTCCACCCAGCTAAGCTTCCACCTTGTGAAAAGGAATTAAAGAACAGTTTAGGTCCAAGCATAGTGCTACACACCTTTAATTCAACTTTTGGCAGGCAGAGGCTGCCAGATCTCAGTGTTTGAGGCCAGTTTGATCTACACATTAAGTTTTGGGACAGCCAAGCTTAGGCATTAAAATAAACCATGGAAAACAGAAAGATGTAATTGAATGAATGAGCCATGTACCAGCCTCAGCAAGTAGCAGAACTTTACAGCTTTGTCCATACAGTCCAGGCTTTGGAGTCAAGGGTAGAAGAAAGGGGTTATGGAATTGCCCTCTACAACTAAGGAAAGCTGCTGAGGCCAGGTGTATGTCAGGGATATCCATGTTGAGGCCTAGAAAGGGCATTGAATGAAGCTGTGAAGTTGAATCCTGGATTGTCTTGAATACCTCAATATGTTAGCGATGTCAGAATTGTGAGATACCTGCTGAGGAAAGCTGGTAACAAGAAGTAGAACCAGCCCAAGAGGGAAAAAAATGTTGCTATAAGCAAAGCTAAAAGGAGTTGGAGATCTGAAGAACATTTTGACATCAGACATGGAGATGCAGAGTTTGGAATTTGCACAGCTGGTTTTTGGTCTTGCTTTGGTCCAGTATTTTCTCACTGTGCTCTCTTTCTGCATTTTGGAATGGTAACATATATCCTGTGCCATTATATGTTGGAAGTATGTGCTCTCTAGTTTTATTTTTTATAGAAAAATTTGAGAAATTGCATGAATCTCAAAAGAGCCTTTAAACTTTGCACTTTTAACCATTATTGAAACTGTGAGAGATTATGGGGACTTTTGAAATTGGACTAAATGCATTTTACATTATGTTATGTCTACAAGCCTATGGGGAACAAGGAGTGGAATGTGGTGATTTGACTAGAAATGGCCCCCATGGACTCAAATTTGAATATTTGATCCATAAGGAGTGGTACTATTAGGAGGTGTGGCCTTGTTGGAGTAGTTGTGGTCTTCTTGGAGGAAGTGTGTCACTGTGGAGGTGGATTTTGAGGTCTCATATATGCTCAAACTACACCCAATATAGTTTTTCCTTCTTCTGCCTGCAGGTCAAGATGTAGAACTCTCTGTAGCTGGAGTTTTCTACAGTCCTGTCTGGTCCACAGTCAGAACAAATCTCTCTCACCTGCCAGTCCCACAGCCACTTAGACCCAACCAAGTAAACATACAGAGACTTATATTGCTTACAAACTGTATGGCCACAGCAGGCTTCTTGTTATCTAGTTCTTATATCTTAAATTAACTCATTTCTATTAGTCTATAAGTTGCCACATGGCTCGTGGCTTACAGGTACATCTCACTTGTCATGGTAGCACCTGGCAGAGTCTCTCTGACTCAGTCTCTGACTTCCCAGAATTCTCTTCTCTCCTTGTCCTGCCTATACTTCCTGCCTGACTACTGGCCAATCAGCATTTTATTTGTTAAGAGCGATATCTATAGCACTTCCCCTTTTCTTTTTTTTTTTTCAAAAACGAAGGTTTTAACTTTCACATAGTAAAATTACATATAACAAAACAGTTATCAAGCAAGAATTATAGTTATAATATCTAGTCTATTTATAATATCTAGTCTATTTGTATTTGGCAAAATTAAAGAAGATATCCTATCTATCCTATATTGTGAGCCTAAGGTTTCATATCTAAGTTATCTTTTATCATAACTAAGGAAAATTATAACTATCTAGTCTTCAACTACATGAAAATCTCAGAAGAATATACTATTACCTGAGAAATGGGAAAAGGATGCAAGCAACTTTTGAGAGTCTTGCAAGAGCAGACAGAGACAGCTGGCTGCCTGGACAGTTTTCCAAAGTTCCTTTGTAAAGTTGGGGCATCTGTCTTCAGCCTGCAGGTCTAGGGCCTCTCAGTCACTTTTTTCAGTGTCCTGTAGAGTATCTGGCAGTTTTCTCTGTGAAGCAGGAAGCTGAAGGACAATTTTGCCAAACAAAGTTCAGTGGTCACCTTCCTGTGGGTCCTGCATGTCCAGTCGATCAGGCAAGAACAGTTTCTTGCCCAAATGCTATTTTTACCAAGGTGAAGATAAACTCTATATAGAACGTCTTTGATGCCCATCCTCCTCTCTGAAGTAAATCCAGTGCTGGCTGCCAGGAGCAGACATGTTTCATTATCCAGAAAGTCTAAATTTAAAAAAAAAAATTTAAATGGCATATTCTGTAGGTCTTTGAAGTATTTGAAGATTACCTACTTATCTGAAATATATCTATGTATACCTAGAAAACTTAACTAATATGTTACAAGTTTAACTATAATAGAAGACTAATTATTATTCTGTATTTCTTAGTTATCCATTACAATCTAAATGAGTTACATGAATATAATACCTCAAATAAGAGTAGAAATATATATATATAATATAATATTATATATATATATATTTCTATATATAATACATATATATATATAAATTACGTTTAAACATGTATTGATAAACTAAAATCTATAGCAATGTAAAACATTTCTAAACAAGTTGTTCTTTCAAATTAGATTCATTAATCTACCGTTTCATCCTATTAAATCTATATTATATTCCCTTTTCTTCTTTAGAAAGAGATCTCATTTATAATCAACCTGTTTTAAATAAAACATTGGTTTTTCTCTGTCCCACACCAGACAGCTATTCTGATATGGAACACAAGAATCTTTTAACTTTTTATGTATTTATTTATTTATTTTTAGCAATATGTTTGGGTTTAGAGAAGGAGTGAGCCAATTCCATCTCCAAAGCTAGCTTGGTACATTTGGGAATTTGGGCGTAGCTTCTCTTACTACTTCCTGCTGGAGGGGGGGCACTGTATCTTATGGGGACACAAAGAAAATTTTAGGATTATGCAGTAGTTGGTGAGGCTGTATTGTCTGAGCTAGTTGACTTCATTCTGGATGTTGGATCATCTGGGCCATGGTGTGTCATCAGAGACCTTTCACAGTGTCTTGGCTGGTCAAATCTGATGTATCTTAATCTGGGACAAATCCATAGCCTCTGGCTTTCTGTGGAAACAAAAGCAGAGCCTCCTTTCCAAAGCAACATATACTTAGATACAAATTTTGAAGTCAAGGTATCTTTAAAATATATTGGCTTATTGGCTTAACTCAACAGCTTTTATAATCAAATATTTTTCTGTAGTTAAGAATCCCAAAGACAACACAATCTAGATTCTCTGTGTAATATCCATCTTTACGTGGCTTTTTTTATACTAATTTTACTGTCTCTTTAAAGACTTTATATTTTAAGTTATGTATTTCTTTATATAACTGTATATATTCCTTTTCTCTTTCGTCCAAGCCTACGTACAATTATGGTACACATTGTAAAGCATTTAAGTCTTGTTCCATCTGAATCTGTCTTATTGTGAATCTATTGGGTTTTTTTCCCTTTTTTATTATTTTTATATTTGTGTTTTAATTTTACACATCACCCATGGGTGCCCCTGTCCTCCCCCCTCTCGCCCCCACCTCCAACTACCCCCCATCCCTTCCCCTCCATTTCCATCTCCTTCAGGGCCAAGACTCCCCTGGGGATTCATTTAAACCTGGTGGATTCAGTACAGGCAGGTCCAGGCCCCTCCGTCCAGTCTGAGAAAAGTGTCCCTGTGTAAGCCC
This sequence comes from Onychomys torridus, assembly GCF_903995425.1. NCBI lineage: Eukaryota > Metazoa > Chordata > Mammalia > Rodentia > Cricetidae > Onychomys > Onychomys torridus. The sequence continues at coordinate 68,078,038 of NC_050445.1, read as the reverse complement.
AAGGTTCCAATTCCCCATGCACTAAGGACAGGTCCTGGTCCCACAGGCTGGATGCCTCCAAAACAGTTCAAGCTATTCACTTGTCTCACTTATCCAGAGGTCCTGATCTAGCTGGGGGCTCCACAGCCTTTGGTTCATAATTCATGTGCTTCCATTCATTTGGCAATTTGTCCCTGTGCTGTTTCCAATCTTGGTCTCAACAATTCACACTCTTACAGTCCTTCCTCTTTCTCGACAGTTGGACACCTGGAGCTCCACCTGGGGCCTGGCTGAGGATCTCTGCATCTACTTCCATCAGTTATTGGACGAGAGTTCCAGCACAACTGCTAGGGTGTTTGGCCATCTGATCACCAGACTAGGTCAGATCAGGCTTTCTCTCGACCATTGCCACCAGTCTACAGAGGATGTATCATTGTGGATTTCTGGGGACCTCTCCAGAACTCTGTGTATTCCTATTCTCATGTGGTCTTCTTTTATCATGGTCTGTTATTCCATGTTCTCCCTTTCTGTTCTTGATCCAGCTGGGATCTCCTGCTCCCCTAAGCTCTCTTTCCCTCAAATCTTGTCCTTCATTACTCCCACTGTCGTCCAGGTTGTTCATGTAGATCTCATCCATTTCTCTGTCATTGGGTGATCCCTGTGTCTTTCCTAGGGTCCAGTTTTCTAGGTAGCCTCCCTGGAGTTGTGTAGTAGTCTAGTCATCTTTATTTTACATCTAGTATCCTCCTATGAGTGAGTACATACCATATTTGTCCTTCTGAGTTAAGAAATGGGCTATAGAACTAAACAGAGAATTCTCAACAGAGGAAGTTCAAATGGCTGAAAGACATTTAAGGAATTGCTCAACATCCCTAATTATCTGGAAAATGCAAATCAAAATGACTCTGAGATACCACCTTACACCTGTCAGAATAGCTAAGATCAAAACCACAGAAGACAGCTTATGCTGGAGAGGATATGGAGCAAGGGGAACTCTCCTCCACTGCTAGTGGGAATGCAAGCTTGTACAGCCACTTTGGAAATCAATATGGTGCTTCCTTAGAAAATTGGGAATCTATCTCCCCCAAGACCCAGCTGTAGCTCTCTTGGGCATATACCCAAGGAATGTTCAATCATACCACAAGGGCATTTGCTCAGCTATGTTCATATCAGCATTGTTTGTAATAGCCAGAACCTGGAAACCACCTAGATACCCTTCAGCTGAAGAATGGATAAAGAAAATATGGTACATATACACAATGGAGTACTACTCAGCAGGGAAAAACAATGACATCATGAGGTTTGCAAACAAATGGATAGATCTAGAAAAGAATCTATTGTTTTAAATTGCAGCATTACTAGGGCTAAAATTGCAGCTTTGACTGGTGGCTCTGCCCACCTCAGCTTCCCAATGTAGTGATGGATACATTTACTGCTAGCTCTGATAGGAGCCATGTGTACCATCAACTATCAGAAGCAGTTCTGTCAAAGCAGCATGTAGCCCAGAAACATCTTTTCTTTTCCTTCATTTTTCTTTTCTTTTTTTTTTCTTTTCTTTTTTTAACTAGCAAAGGCTAAATCCATCACACAGCAGCAGTGTAATGCGCAGCTTGGAGAAGCCTCCTTCCCGACATACTGCTGGTCAAGCTTACAGGCCAGGAACCTGCCATACAGTAGCTCAAACCCACAAGCTGCTGCTAACTTGAGAGAAAGAGACAACTAGGAACCTGTTTTTAGCTCTGTTTTGGAATCTTTTTTTTTTCCTTAGGTTTTAGGTAGAAACTCTTGCCAACCTATTGGGTGCCATTTGTAGCTAGATTTTTTTCTCTCCAGGTCCCACCAAGCCCTGGCAGTCCTGTAGCTCACTTTTAAAATAAACACACAGACGCTTATATTGTTTAAACTGCTTAGCCTAATGGCTCAGGCTTCTTGCTATCTAGTTCTTACATCTTAAATTAACACATTTCTATAAATCTATACCTTTCCACATGGCTCATGGCTTACCAGTATCTTACATGTTGGTACTCATGGCAGCAGGTGGCAGTGTCTTCTCTGACTCAGCCTTTGACTTCCCAGAATTCTCTTCTCTCCTTGTCCTGCCTATAATTTCTGCCTGGCTACTGGCCAATAAGCATTTTATTTATATAGAGTGATATCCACAGCAACTCTCAGCTCTTTCTCTAGCACATGTCTGCCTGCATGCCACCATGCCCCAGCATGACAATAATGAACTAAACCTCTAAAACTGTAATCCAACCCCAGTTGAATGTTTTTATTTATAAGATTTCCCATGGTCATAGTATCTCCTCACAGCAATAGAAACTTTAAGATACCATCCCTTCTTCTCTTATGTTTCCCAAGCCATAGATGCAGGAGCTATGATGTAGACTCAGCCATTTGGGTTGGACATCCATGATCTGTTTATCTTGCCATTGTTTCCAGTTGTGGTTTTCTGTGATGATCTCCATTTGCCCTAGAGAGGCTACCTTGATGAGAGAAGCTACATGTAGCTACACATGTCTGTGTTTATAAAGATAAGATTTAGAATGTTATACAGAATGAAATACTATTCAGATATAAAGAAAAATGAAATTCTAGAATTTTCAGGTAAATGGATGTCCTTAGAAAAAACAATATTGAGTGAGATAACCCAATCCAAAAAGACAGACACTGCATGTTCTCTCTCATCTGTAGTTCCTAGCTTCAATTCTTACCTATATTACATGGAGTAACTGTAGAAACCAGTAAATTATACAAGTACCATAGGTAGGGGTAAGGTAGGGGGAATAGCAAGATATAAGTGATATAAAGCATGATATGGAATGAATAGAAGATGGTTCCAATTAAGTAGTAGGGAGGGAGGTCACACAGAAGGACGAATGAATAAGGGACAAATAACACCAAGGTTGCTTGATAAATACTCAAGGCATCATTTTATATTTACCTAATTTTATATAGAATACTTACAAGGGTATATGTATATGTAATTTGTAAGATGAAATGAAAACAGTGTTTAGAGACAGACTTGAAACAGTTGCAATAAGAGGATGAAAGGGTACCAGGGTATATATAGGTCAGTGGTAGTGCTCTTGCCTGGTATACATGGAGCCCCGAGTCTTATCCACAGAATAGCAAAAATGTGTAGAGTAAAAATATAGCAACACACTAAATAAACTAGTCACAGAATCAAATATGTGCCTAGAGCAGTCAGAAGAAAACAAAAATGAAATTGTTAAAAAAAATAAATTATTAGAGATGAAAATACCAGCCTGTTTTTCTTTATGGAAAAAAAAGAACTAATCTATAAACATCTGCCTAAGAATAATCATAGGGCAAATAACTGAAATGAAAGACATTTCTGTGCTGATCCTACAGACATTAAAAACACAATAAATCAATATGTGGACAACCTTATGCCAACAAATCTGATAAACCAGATAAAATGTATCAACTTTTGGAAATATAAAGTTTTTAAACATACCCAAAGAAAACAAAATAAGTGAATTGGTATATACTTCCCCAAAACATCAATTCCACTGCAGATGAATTTCTAAACAAGAAAGTACCAGGGTCAGATGATACCATTGTGCATGCTATTAACAACAAAAAAGGAAAAAACAAAACAAAACAAAACCACAATCTTTCTTAGAACACAAGCAGCAGAGCACTTTGTAATTCATTCAGTGAATCAAGCATAACCACAGTGGAAACACAATAATGATGATTTAAGAATGCCAAATTGCTTTTAGCTCATCATGATAACACATGCCTTTAATTCTAGCACACAGAAGACTGATGCAGGAGAACCAGAAGCTGTATGCCCATCTCTACTACATAGTGAGCTAATTTAAAAAATGAAATAAAGGACTAGAGAGATGGCTAAGTAGTGGAGTGGAGTGCTTTCTGTACTCTCAGAGGACTTGAATTCTGATCCCAGCAGTCACCTCTAGTCAGGAGGCTCACAATCACCTGTAACTCCAGCTCCTGGGGATTTTACCTCTGAAGGCATGTAACTAACACACACACACACACACACACACAAACATGCAATTAAATTAAAATTAATAAAATAATTTTAAGTGTTTTTAAAGCAATACATTTTTATATACATACACATAAAAATTTCCACAACATATTAACAAGTCAAATCTAATATTTATCAATGAAATTGTATGTCATGGCAAATTAAAATCTTTTTATCTGTAATGGCTGGCTTAGCATTCAAATAATATAACCCACCATAGCAACAAAATGGACAAGAAAAGTTGCTTAACCAAGTCAATTAAACCATTTGACAAATTGCAATACTCACTCAAACTAATAGTGTGAACAACCTCATAAAATTAGTAATAAAAGACAACTACTTCCACTCATTTAAAAATGTATCAAAATTTATCAGAAACTATTCTATTTCTCTCTACCAGAGAGACTGATGCACCCTCCCACCACTAGACCTCTTTTCTTTAACTCACTTCTGTGGACTGTAGTGTGATCATTCTTTATTTAACAGCTAATCGTTTTTTGATGGATGGACTGGGAGTAGATGGAGACTGGAACAAGAGGGATCAAGTGGGGCAGGGAGAGTATAGAGAGAGGTTCCTGGAATAGGTGGGCATTTAAGGGTGATATGGAAACCAAGTGCTGTAGAAACCTTCATGAACCTATGAGAATGACCCTAAGGATACCCCTAGTAATGGAAGATATGGAGCCATCTTTTGTAACCAGGCTAGGCTCCTAGTGGTGCGACTGGGACACCAACTCAGCCACAAAAACTATGATCCATAACCTGTTCTGCCTGCAAGATCTTCTTAGGCAATAGCAAATCAGAGCTCATAAGAGTGGCCCAAAAATAACTGGTCTAACTTGAGGCCCAATACACCAGAGAAAGCCCATGCCAGACACTGCCTGGATGGACAGAATCTGGAAGGTGAATGGCTCAGAGACCTAGGGTAAAACAAATCCAACTCCCACCCCTACAGAAAAATGTCAGTGAAATGATTCCTAATGGCATTCATAGATCAGTGCCTTGCCCAATTGTCACCAGAGAGGCTTCCTTTAGCAGCTGATGGGAGCAAATACAGACACCAAGAGCCCAAACTGAATATGTCTACTGGGTCCCTCCACTTGGAACTCAGGAAACCATTCATGTGGAATATTCCTTTATACTGTGTGAATATATGTCATTGTGATTGGTTTAATAAAGAAGCTGACTGGCCTTTAGCTAGGCAGGATAGGGTTAGAGGTGGAAGAACCAGACTAAGAGGATGCTGGGAAGAAGAGGACAGGGTCTTGGGAGTTGGGAGGAGACATGAAGAGAAGCAAGATGAACTTGCTATACAGAACAGAGATACTGCCATGTTTCAGAGTATAAGTAAGAAATATGGGTTAATTTAAAATGTAGGAGTTAGCTAGTAACAAGTCTGAGCAATTGGCCAAGATTTATAATTTATAATAAGTCTCTGTGTGGTTATTTGGGAATTGGCTGGTGTGTAAAAAAAAAAAAAAAAAAAAGTCCACCTACATCTTCAGAAGAACGGCAAGGAAGAACTGTAGGAGTAACAGATGTCAAGGACACCAGGAGAACACAGGCTCACAGAATCAATTAAGCAGCACTCCATGGTGATCACAGAGACTGAAGCAGTAAGCACAGAGCTTGCATGGGACTGCACCAGGTCCTTGGCATACATGCTGTGATGATTAGTTTGGGATTGTTGTGGGACAACAATGAGAGTAGGAGTGTCTCTGACTCTTTACCCACTTGTGGAACCCTTTTGCTCCTGCTGGGTTGCCTCATCCACCTTGCTATGAGGGTTTGTACCTAGCCTTATTGCATCCTGTTATGCTGTTTTCAGTTGGTATCACTAGGATGCCCACTCTTTTCTGAAGGGAAAGGAAAGAGCAGTGGATCTGAGGGAGAGGAGAGATGGAGGGGACTTGGAGGAGGATAGTGTGGGGAGGTTGTAGCCAGGATGTATTGTATGAGAAAATGATTTTTAAAAATATAAAATAAATAAATATTACTCATTGTGAAAAAAAGTAATATAGTAGAACATCTTGAGCTAACATATACTTAATGATACAAAGAATTATATGTTTTCTCCCCAATGGTAGAATATAAACAAGGGTAGCTTTTCTTTTCACTTATACTCATCATGTACTAGAAGTCTTAGTTATTACCATAAGACTATTCAATGAAATAAAATTATAAATATTGAAAAGAAGAAGTCATATATTCATTTGTAGATGGGATGATAATCAGATACCAAATCCCAAAAAATTAATCAAAGAATTAATGGAGTTAGTAACTTAGTACAGCAAGATGATAGGATACATGGGTAATAATTTCATTTATGGAAGAGACTACAAAATGCTGATGTAAGAATCCACAGATCTAAACAAATGAGGTGATAATATAAATTTATATTTTGAAATATTCAATATTTTTAAGACTTTAATGCTTTTCAAATAGATCAGTAAGGTCTTCAGTTAAATCTGAATCAGACTTCCAGCAATACATTTTGAACTCAATCTAAAGAGTATACAGAAAGCAAGAAGACTTAAAGTAAAAAAAGGCACAGATGCTTCTCTGCTCACTATGGAATTATGCTAAATTACATTAATTAAAACTTCAACATATAATACCTTAAAATGTATGTACTATGCATAGCCTACTGAGCCTCATAGCTTTGCTTCAAGTTTCTGGTAGATTATTGGTTATTTACCTTCTTTATCAAAGTCTACATGGGACCTAAAGCTCACTGCCATTATCCAGAATGGAGAGCACAGAAAGTACCACAAGCTGGAAAAGAGACTGAAATTTGAAATTCAAAGTACAGTTTCCTCTAAATGAATACTGCTTCTACAACATTGTCAACTTTATACATAGCCATTTGGAGACTGGAAAGATGGCTCAGCAGCTATGAACACTAGCAGCCCTTATGTAGGAATAGAGTTCAGTTCCCAGAATCCAGGTTGTAAATTATAAATTCAGCTCCAGGAGATCTGACAGCCTCTTCTAGTCACAATGGGCACATGAACACACACAGAGCATACACACACACACACACACACACACACACACACACACACACAAACAGAAAGAGAGAGAGAGAGAGAGAGAGAGAGAGAGAGAATAAACATATTCACAAAGTTATAGGTTGGATCACATTAAGCTGGGGACCATCTTGTTTGAAAGAGGAAAGAAGAGGACTCACACTATTCAGTATAATTGAACATAACTTTGAGGACTACATTAAGACAATAGCAATAAATAATATGCTGGGAAATACAAGCATAAATCAATGAAACAGGACACAGATTCCAGTAATAGATGTATTAACAAAAGTAAAAAACAATTGTGCAAAGTATTTAGTATCACTAACTACAAAGAACTTGAAATACTACAACATACCTGTTACAGTGGTTCTATCCAAAGTTAGTCTTTTAATCCATTAAGGCAACACATCACTATTATTAGAGTTATTAGAGTTATTAGAGTTATTAGAGTCATTAGAGTTATTAGAGTTTCAAAAATAGTATAATCTGGAGAGCTGAAAGTGAAATGGGATTTTTCAGAAGAAGTGGTTAAATGATTCTATATGGAAATTCTGTAATGGATATGATGAGTTGTTAAGCTATCTATTGAATCTTCTAGTGTAAAGAACTAACCTTCAGGATATTATTATAAATTTGAGATATCCAAGATGAAATACTAACTGTGATGAAATATAATCCTAGTAAAACTGCCAGAAACAGACTGGCTAAAAGGACTTAGTGATCTAAGTGTCATTAAAAATGTGTAGATTATGTAAGAAAAAAGACAAAAATAAGTGGAAGTAAGAACTGTACTCCAGTTGATAAAGCATAGTTCCCCCTCTAGGCTTTAGGCCCAGGAGTACAACCAGTGCCCCCATAATCCCACCCATTGCAGCCTCAGTTGCAGGCAAGCAGGCAGGACTCATGCAGGATGGCCTGACCACTCTCCCAACTGGACCCTGTAACCTACAAGCCCCACTTGAGCCACCAAACCTACCTATCCTCTGAGATCACAACTGCTCCCTGAGACACAGACTCTGCCAGCTCCAACTTGACAAAGAGCTCATTTGGACCAAACTACTGATTGGGCCAAGAGTGACTCCCTGAGACACATACACCATTTGCACCAATTGGAGGAAGACATGGGTAGACACCAGTGCAAGAATATATTCAACAACATAAAGAGCAATATGGCACCACCAGAAACCTAGTGGTTCTATGTCAGTAAGACCTGAATATCCGAACATATAAGAAGCAAAATAAAAGGACCTTAAATATAACTTTAAGAAGACAATAGAGGCCTTTAAAGAGGAAATGAAAAATTCCCCTGAAATTGAGGAAAAGACAAAAAAAGTTGAAAGAAATTTTTAAAAATCCCTAAAAATCCCAAGAAAAAGCAATCAGACAGGAGAAGGAAACAGTTCAAGACTTGAAAACTGAAATAGAGGCAATAAAGAAGACATAAACTGAGGGAGTGCTGGAAATGGAAAATCTCAGTAAATGAACAGGAACTACAGATGAAAAAGTAACCAATAGAATACAAGAGATGAAAGAAAGAATATTAAAGATACAATAGAGGAAATATATTTGTCAATCAAAGAAAGTATTAAAGCCAACAAAGGCATAAATCAAAATGTCCAGGAAATCTGAGACACCAAGAAAAGACCAAACCTAAGAGTAATGGGGATAGAAGAAGGAGAATACCAATTCAAAAGCACAGAAAATATAATAAAAAAAAAACTCATAGAAGAAAACTTTCCCAACCTAAAGAAGGAAATTCCTATGAAGATACAAGACGCTTACAGAAGACCAAATAAACTGGACCCCCCCAAAAAAAATTCTCTTTGCCACATAATAATCAAACCACTAAACATACAGAATAATGAAAAATATTAAGAGCTGCAAAGGAAAAAGACCAAGTAACATATAAAGGCAGGGCCATTAGATTAACATCTGACTTGTAAATGGAGATTCTGTAAGCCAGAAGGTCCTGGACAGATGTTATGTAGACACTAAGAGACTATGGATGCCAGCCCACACAACTATACCCAGCAAAACTCTCAGTCAACATAAATGGAGTAAACAAAATATTCCAAGATAAAACCAGATTTAAAAAATACCTCTCCCACAAATCCAGTCCTACAGAAAGCTCTAGAAGGAAAAAATCCAACCCAAGGAAGTTAGATGCACCCATAAAAACACAGGCAATAAATAACCCCACACCAATAAATCCCTAGGGAAACACATAGCACTACCACCAAAAAATAATAGTAATTAACAATCACTGGTCATTAATATTCCTCAATATCAATGGAGTCAAATCACCTATAAAAAAGACATATGCTGACAGAATGGATAGAAAAACAGGATACATCCTTCTGTTGCATACAAGAAACACACCTCAAAATCAAAGATAGATACTACCTCAGAGTAAAGGGCTGGGAAAAGTCTTTCTAGTCAAATGGACTTAGGAAGCAAGCTGATGTAGCTATCCTAATATCTAACAAAATAGACTTCAAACTAAAGCCAATCAAAAGAGATCAATAAGGACATTACATATTCATCACAGGAATGCTCCATCAAGATGCAGTCTCAATTCTGAACATTTATGCCTCAAATACAATGGCACCTACATTTGTAAAAGAAACATCACTAAAGCTTAAAATGCATATCAAACGCAACACTCTAATAGTGGGAGACTTCAACTCCCAACTCTTACCAATGGACAGGTCTACCAGACAGAAACTTAACAGAGAAATAAGGAACTAACATATGTTATGACTCAAATGGTCTTTGTAGAAATCTACAGAATATTCCACACGAACAAGAGAATATTCCTTCTTCTCAGCAACTTATGGAATCTTCTCTAAAAGTGACCACAATCTCAGTAACAAAGCAAATCTCAACAGATACAAAAAAATTGGAATAACCTCCTCTATTTTAATGGACCACCATGCATTAAAGTTAGAATTCAACAACAACATAAATTACAGAAAGCCAACAAACTCATGGAAACTGAATAATGCTTAACTGAATCATTAATAGGTCAAGGAAGAAACAGAGAAAGAAATTAAAGACTTCCTAGAATTCAATGAAAGTGAATGTACAACATCCTCAAACTTATGGGACACTATGAAAGCAGTACTAAGAGGAAAGTTCATACCTCTAACTGCTTACATAAAGAAGTTGGAGAAATCTCACACTAGCAACTTAACAGCATATCTGAAAGATCTAGAAGAACAAGAAGCAAACTCACCCAGGAGAAGTAGATTTCAGGAAATAAACAAATTGAGGGCTGAAATCAATAAAACATAAACAAAGAGAATAGTACAAAGAATCAGTGAAACCAAGAGTTGGTTCTTTGAGAAAATCAACAAGATAGATAAACATTTATCTGAACTAACCAAAAAGCAGAGAGAGAACATCCCAAATGAACAAAATCAGAAATGAAAAAGGAGACATAACAACTGACAATGAGGAAATCCAGAGAATTATCAGGTCATACTTCAAAAACCAAAGAAATGGACAATTTTCTGGATAGATACCATATAGCCAAATTAAATCAACACCAGATAAACAATTTAAATAGACCTGTAACTCCTATAGACACAGAAGCAGTCATTAAAAGTCTCCCAACCTCTTTCTCGACAATTGGACTTCTGGAGCTCTACCTGGGACCTGGCCGAGTTTCTCTATATCCACTTCCACCAGTTATTGGATGAGAGTTCCAGCACAACCATTAGGGTGTTTGGCTATCTGATCACCAGACTAGGTCAGATCAGGCTTTTTTTCAACCATTGCCAGCAGTCTACAGAGGATGTATCATTGTGGATTTCTGGGGACCTCTCCAGAATTCTGCCTATTCCTGTTCTCATGTGGTCATCATTTATCATGGTCTGTTATTCCCCATTCTCCCTTTCTGTTCATGATCCAGCTGGGACCTCCTGCTCCCCTAAGCTTTCTTTCCCTCAAATCCTGCCCTTCACTACTCCCACTGTCGTCCAGGTTGTTCATGTAGATCTCATCCATTTCTCTGTCATTGGGCAATCCCTGTGTCTTTCCTAGGGTCCTGTTTTCTAGGTAGCATCCCTGGAGTTGTGTAGCAGTCTAGTCATCTTTGTTTTACATCTAGTATCCTCCTATGAGTAAGTACCTACCATGTTTGTCTTTCTGAGTCTGGGTTACCTCACTCAGGATAATTTTTTCTCGATCTATCCATTTGCCTGCAAACCTCATGATGTCATTGTTTTTCCCTGCTGAGTAGTACTCCATTGTGTATATGTACCATATTTTCTTTATCCATTCTTCAGTTGAAGGGCATCTAGGTTGTTTCCAGGTTCTGGCTATTACAAACAATGCTGATATGAACATAGCTGAGCAAATGCCCTTGTGGTATGATTGAGCAGTCCTTGGGTTAAAAAAAAAATTTAGAAGGGAGCCTCTTGCCATAAACTCACACTGAGTAGGTTGGAATAATGAAGAAAATAAGGAAAGGAACATTTGACTAGAAATAAATGTTCAATCTGGAGTAGCTTGTTTTTAATTCATTAATTAATTTTTTTTGTCTTTTGAAAAACAACAATTACTAAAAACAAAGAAAGCAAGGAGAGGTATCTGGGAGAGTTTGGAGGGAGGGAAGGGAAGGAAAAATGATGTAATCATATTGTACTCTCAAAAAATAAAGGAAATAATAAAAAATATGTTTAAAATCATTTTAAAAAAAGTCTCCCAACCAAAAAATAAAAGCCCAGGGGCAGATGATTATGCCAGAATTTCAAAGAAGAGCTAACATCAATACTCCTCAAATTGTTCCACAGAGTAGAAACAGAAGGAACATTACCAAATTCTATGAGGCTGTAGTTATACTGATACACAAGAAAGAGAATTATAGACCAATCTCCCTCATGGACATTGATGCAAAAATACTTCATAAAATACTGGCAAACTTATTCCAAGAACACAGCAAAAAAAATCATTCACCATGATAAAGTAAGCTTTAACCCAGAGATGCAGGGATGATTCAACACATGAAAAATATGTCACTGTAATCCATCACATAAACAAAATGAAAGAAAAAAACACATGATCATCTCATTAGATACTGAAAAAGCCTTTGACAAAATCCAACACCCCTTCATGACAAAGGTCATGGAGAGATCAGGTATACAAGAAACATACCTAAACATAATAAAGGCAATTCACAGCAAGCCAACAGCCAACAACAAACTAAATGGAGAAAAACTCAAAGTGATGGCACTAAAATCAGGAACAAGACAAGGCTATCCACTCTCCCCATATCTATTCAATATAGTACTTGAACTTCTAGCTAGAGCAATAAGACAACAAAAGGAGATCATGGGGATACAAATTAGAAAGGAAGAAGTCAAACTCACTATTTGCAGATAATATGATAGTCTACATAAGTGACCCCAAAAATTCTACCAGAAAACTCCTACAACTGATGAACACCATCAGTAATGTCACAGGATACAAGATTTACTAACAAAAGAAAAATTAATAGTTCTCCTATACACAAATGATTAATAGGCGGAAAAAGAAATGAGAGAAACATCACCTTTTACAATAGCCACAAATAATATAAAATACCTTAGGGTAACTCTAACCAAACAAGTGAAAGACCTGTATGACAAGGACTTTAAAGTCCTTGAGGAAAGAAATTAAAGATCTCAGAAAATGGAAAGATCTCCCATGTTCATGGATAGGTAGAACCAACATAATAAAAATAGCAATCTTACCAAAAACAATCTACAAATTCAATGCAACCTCCATCAAAATCCCAACACAATTTTTCACAGACCTCAAAAGAACAACTTCATATGGAAAAACAGAAAACCTAGGATATCAAAACAATTCTTTACAATAAAGCAACTTCTGATGGCATCACGACCCTTGACTTCAAGCTCTACTATAGAGTAATAAAAATAGCTTTGTATTGGCATAAAAACTGACAAGTGGACCAATGGAATTGAGTTGAAGATCCTGCCATTAATCCACAAACTTATAAACACACGATTTTTGATAAAGAAGCAAAAGCTTAACAATGGAAAAAGGAAGCATCTTCAACAAATGGTTCTGGCATAACTGGATGTCAACATGTAGAATATTGCAAATAGATCCATATCTGTCATCATGCACAAAACTCAAATCCAAGTGGATCAAAGACCTCAACATAAATCCAGCTACGCTGAACCTGATAGAGGAGAAAGTAGGAAGTAGCCTTAAAAGCATTGGCACAGGAGACCACTTCTTAAATATAACTCCAGACACTGAGAACAACAGTTAGTATATGCACCTCCTGTAAATGAGAAGCTTTGGTAAGGCAAAGGACACAGTAAATAAGACAAAATCATGGCCTACAGAATGAGAAAAGATCTTCACTAACCCCACATCTGACAGAGGGCTGATCTCCAAAATATATAAAAAACTCAAAAAACTAGATAGCAAAATACAAAACAATCCAATTTTAAAAAATAGGCTACAGGTCTAAACAGAAAATTCTCAACAGAAGAATCCCAAATGGCAGAAAGACATTTAAGGAATTGCTCAACATCCTTAGTCATCAGGGAAATGCAAATCAAAATGACTCTGAGATACCATCTTATACCTGTTAGAATGGTTAAGATAAATAACAAGACAGCTTATGTTGGAGAGGATGTGGATCAAGGGGAACACTCATCCACTGTTGGTGAAAGTGCAAACTTGTATAGCCATTTTGGAAATCAGTATGGTGGTTTCTCAGAAAATTGGGAGTCAATCTATCTCAAGACACAATGATACCACTCTTGGGCATATACCCAAGGGAGGCTCAATGACACCACAAGGATAATTAGTCAACTATGTTCATAGCAGCATTATTTGTAATAGCTAGAATCTGGAAACAACCTAGACGCCCCTCAATTGAAGAATGGAAAAGAAAATGTGGCATATATACACAGTGGAATATTATTCAGCTGTAAAAAATCAATGACATAAATTTGCAGGCAAATGGTTGGAACTAGAAAATATCATCCTGAGTGAGGTAACCCAGACCCAGAAAGATAAACACAATATGCACTCACTCATAATTGAATACTAGATATAAAGCAAAGGATAATCAGACTATAACTCACAGCTCCAGAGAAACTAGGAAACAAGGAGGACCTTAAGGGGAATATACAGATCACCTTGCTAAGTGGAAACAGAGGAGATCCCCATGAGTAAACTGGGGATAGGGAGGCAATAGAGGGGAGGGGATAGGAGATGAAACATGAGGCTCCAGAATGGTCCACCTGTGGAAGGGACACAGTGGGAGAGCAATGAAAGAGATATCTTGAAAGAGGGAGACATTATGGGGTAATGGAGAAAACTGGAGCTAGGGAAAGTCCCAGGAATCCACAAGGACAACCTTAGACTTGACTACTAACAATAGTGGTGAGGGTGCCTGAACTGGCCTACTCTGGAAATCAGATTGGTGAATACCCTAACTGTCAACATTGAGTCTTCATCCAGGAAGCAGATGCAGAGACCCACAACCAAGCACTAGGCCGAGCTCCAGGAGTTAAGTCAAAGAGAAGGAAGAGGGATTCTATGAGCTAGGGTGGGGGAGGGGGTTCAAGATCGTAATGGGGAAATTTACAGAGACAACTGAACCAAGCTCAAAGGAGCTCAAGACTTTAGGGGGACAGCTGTAGAACTTGCATGGGAACAGACTAGACTCTCTGCATAAGGGACACAGTTGTGTAATGGGTCTGTCTGAGCCACCCTCTGCCCCTCTGCAGTGTGATCAGGTTCTATGCCTGGTACATGAGCTGGCTTTCTGGATCCCATTACCTAGGTCTGACATCTTGCTCACCCTTGAGGGAGTGGGGGTGGGTGGGTGGAGGGGATAGAGGGGGGGAGTGGGGGGCTTGGTCCTGCCTCAACCAAATGTACCAGGCTTAGCTGTCCCTCCGTGAAAGATTTTACCCTGTTGGAGGAGGGGACAAGGCTGGGGGAGGTAGGGAGGACGTAGGTGGGAGCTGGAGGAAGGATGACAGGGAGATCTGTGATTGGTAGGTAAAATTAAAAAATAAATAAAAATTTATAAAAAAATTTAATAAATAAGCAATTGTAGCTAAGCAAAAAAGTGGTTTCCCATAGTGACATAAATTAATAATTATGAAACAGTCACATATATTTTATCTGAAAATGAGCAAGTTTAAAAATGACTCATGCATAATAGAAGCTGGTATCTTATTTTATGAGTTCAAATTTAGAGAAAAATGAAGAAGGCCAGAGTGAATCTTATGTTGACAGATTACAATTGGAGGTTTTAATACTGAATCATGTTTGTGAAAACAGATATAGGTACATACCATCAAAAATATGCATGTAGATTACTGCATACAAACATTTTCTAGGCTGTGTCAGCTGGGAGATCATAGGAATAACCCCATCCTAATAGAGGAACACAGCAGTTTGTGATCTTTTCTTCTAATAGAATTCTTTAACCAAATGAACTAGGTCTGTCTGGTTGAAGGAATGGCTGATTCTCATGCTTTGGGAGCAACATACACATAAGCATAGAATATCTTGTCATGTAAGAAAGGATAGGTGTGATCACTAAACAGAGTAATTATGAGTATTTGTCAGCATCAAGTGCTAATCTAAAAGACAATGACAAAGGTTGGAACAATCTGAGAAACTAACAAAAGCAACAATAGACTATAAGGCAATGTGTAATGTGTGTGTGTGTGTGTGTGTGTGTGTGTGTGTGTGTGTGTGTGTGTGTATGTATATATGTATCACATATGTATTCAATTAATTAATGTCAATAATATAAAATAGACAATTATCCCTTTAAGAAGATTGGCATATAGTTTAAATAAGTTCACCACTATTAAGGATGCGAGTGACAGTTCTCCATGTCTTAAGTTTGTACTACAAAGAGTAATTTTTCCCAAGTATGGGGAAATGGGAGAATCAGTGATACAGTGGAGAAGACCAAAAAAGACTACCTCACCTTGGCAGAAAGGTCAGTATCAGCAGTCATAAATCATAAAGATGATCTGTATCTTTGCTGTGCTATAATGAGAAGGGTACTTAACCTCTGTGATCTTCTGTCCCCAAACCCACAATCCAAAAATAATCATGATAAAAAACAGCAGACAAATCTGAACTGTGAGACAATCTACAAAACATCTGACCAGCACTCATCAAACTGTCAAGGTAACCAAAACTGGACAGAGTCTGAGAAATTGTACAAGTCAAGTGGAGCCAGGAGGCATGATGACAAAATATAATATAATATACTAGATGGAATAATAGAAAAGTTACATGATTTTTGGATTGCAATATTGTCCACATTTTGGTTAATTATTTGAGACAAATGTGCCATACTGATGTGAGGCATGATTAATAAGGGGGAGCTGCTGCTGTAAAGACCAGCTTTCGGCATCTCAGGAACTGAGGGAGGTGGTGGATTTGGAGATCTAATTACTCAATTTACTTTTTTTATCTGAGGGAGTAAACCTTAATTCTCTGGGGCAGGTAAAAAGTGGAAACATGGGCATGCATGTGCGCGCGCACACGCGTGCGCGGGGACACACACACACACACACACACACACACACACACACACACACACACACCTTTAGGGTCTCTCTATCCTCTTCATTTGTTTCTTAGCCTCTTTCCCTGTATATCCCTTCTGTCTCTCTCCTGAAGTGTTCCTTCTAAATAACTTTATTTTTTCCTTTACAGCTTATATATCCCAGCAAAATCTTTCAAGTAATATATAATTTACAATATACATTCTATTTTTCAAGTGAATTATTACATGAATACAAGTGAAAAACAACATGTTTCTCATTTCTCTTACATGATTAAACATTTTACATGTTACAGGTAAAAAACAAATTATCCCCAAGGACGTACATACATTAATGTCTAAGCAACTTTCTATAGATTAACAAACAGTAAATAAGCAAGATATTTTTCTCAGCCAGTTCTTTTACTGGCAGGCTGCATTTTGTGCTTATAAAGAAAGGATCAAAATTTTATTCCTACTTATTTCAAAAGGTAATCTTATAACTAAATCTTAAAAGAATCACAAATCTAAACTTTTATATATGAAAAACTACTTTAAATCCTTAGGGTTCATACTTATTCATCAATAGTTTTTTTTATTAAATCAGGAAGTTGAGGACAGAAATGGATACAAGGAATTTATTATCACCTTTGATCACCAACCCATCCTAGCAAGAAAGATACCTATCGCCAATTATAGCCAGGGCTGCCATTTGCTCTGTTCCCTGACTTCAATGAGTCCCTCCCTCTACTGTTGCAAGTGTGCCTTTACATTGTTTTCCAAGATTTTCTACATTAAATTCATTAACAAGAACATCTTAACCTAACCTAACAATTCACATGTCTAAATTCTTTCTAAGGATAGTGGTTAAATCATTAATCTGCTCCAGCAGCAATGGTCGAAAAAGTCAATCACTATTATTGTACCAGTAATGCTGCCTAGTGAGGGGCTAGAAAGTGTATGAGTTTTCATACAATTCATAGATTATGAGGAATGTGGTAACCACGAGGCCAATAAGGTAGAGCTATGATCAATAACAGCATGAGGTCCTCAGGACATCTAAGCTCAGGATGTTGGTGTTGTCCAGAGCACATTATGTTTCATTAGCCTGTAGAGGAAGAAAAGCCTTCTAACCTGGGTGGCCTGGCATGGTCTTCAGAGTGCTTAGGAAGCATCCCTCCAATTAAAACACTGTTCTGAAGCCTAGTTATACTACCAACTAAATCCTTAACTCTAGTGTGCAGGAAGGGATAGTCATGGGAGATGAAAAATCGCTGCTGAAGAAGATATGTTTTCCTGTCGATATAAATTGCCTCGTTGTTTAGCAGCTCTTGAAGAACAATTCTAACATCTACACCCAGGGCCAGAGATTGTATTTTCAGCAGCAGTCTTTGATTTTCTTGACAAGCCACACTTTCTCAACTCCCTAATCAGGGACTCTGCCTCACATTGTCCATGTTTATGTCGAAGAAAAGCAGAATGCACCTTAACAGGTACTTTCACTCTCTCCTTTGCTCCATCGATACATTTCTTGGGATGGTTATTCCAAACAACCATTTCCAAGAGCTTCTAATAGGGAATCCACTGCAGGTAAGGATGTGAAAAAACAGTTCATTTTTTAGTTGACTGGTTACTTATTGCACCCAGGTCCTGAAGCTGTAGGCTTACATAAGGATTATCCCGACACTTGGGATTCAGAAACGTACTCTTCCAAGTTGAATTAAAAGATGCATAAACTCTGGCAAAAAGACACTGAAACTGAAGGCACACACCCCAGAGCAAGAGGTGCCCACCACCACCCATTGGCACTATTGTCTAATGCTTCAGTCAATAAGGATTCTTTTATGAAATAGCATCTTTTCTCTGATTGTCTTTTGTAATGGGACCCTAAAGGCCATCCACCTTCAATTACTCTTTCATGTTTTCACTTCTACCATATATTTGAGAATAACCATTTGTTCACACCACTCGACTGACTCTGAGGAAGAATATGAGAGCAGATTAGGTTCTAGCCATGAATCACATGGAGCACTTCTGAGGCAAATGCCATTTAAATATAATTTACTGGGTTATTATCATTGAATAATTTTTGATGTGACCTGTGTTCTGAAAGCTTCCACTTGCTCCCCTTTACAGTTAATAATAAAACGTCATTCAACCTACAATTGGAGGAGATTTAAGGCAGACGCTAGACTAACTAAACTATAATGCTCATTTTCTGAAGTGACTGATGGGACAGGAAATAAGAGTGAAAGTGATTCTAGTGTGGAACAAAAATGATATACATTTTTAAAGAAATAATTTTTCAATAAAAATTGTAAAGCAAAAATATGTGCATTTTCTCACATAGCTCAGAAATCACATAAATGCCAGGAGAAATGGCAGTTGCTGAAATAAATGTGTTTTTTATGAAAAGCAAAGTAGTAAAACAAGCCAAATAGATGCGTAAAATGGGCAAATTTTCAGTGGATTAGTTATTGTTGCCTCGGGGTAACTATAAATTATAGACTTGTTTTTAAACTTTTTGGATATTCATGAATATATTCTTGATCTGTTCTTCCTGAGACAGCCCTTCCAATATGACCCTTTGCTGATTTATGATATTTTTCAAAGTTTGTAAAAAAGGTTCCCCGATATTTGGATGGAAAGACTCACGTGAAAATTAGAAACAATTATGAACCAAATACTAACTTTTAGTAACATAAAGTATTCAACTAAAGCTAGAGATGATGCCTCACACCTATAATTCCAGAGTTTGAGACGCTAAGGCCAAAAGAATGCCTTGAGTTTGACATTAGTCTGGGCTACAGAGTGAGTTCGAGGTTAGCCTATCCTAAAGATTGAAATATTTTCTCAAAAAACAAACTAATCAACAAATTAAGTCAAATGTAAAATTTCATTTCATCTTCTTAGACCTATTTTTCTTTATCATGATCATTATTTTTATTAATTAAATTTATTCGTTTATTTTACATCCTGACTGCAGTTTCCCCTCCCTCCTCTCCTCCCACTCCCTCTAAAAGGTTTCTCTACCCCGATATTAAACCTCTCTGCTGATACAGGAATCCAAATCAAACCAAATTAAGAATTAAAAGTCCAAGTTCAATGAGTGAAATGCTGCCAGATGATTTTTAAACCCCCAAAGAGACAATGGGGAGAAGAGACCTAAAAGCCTTAGGACCATTCTCCAGGGACAGTTTACATACCATGTATGTGTGGTTTTGAGCAGCTCTTGGGGAGGAGGCACCATTTGGCAGGTTTTCTGAGACAGGATAGAGTTTGGAGAGCGAGAGAGAGATGGGGGATCGGGGCTGAGGTGAAGCTTCCACCTGAGCACCCTTCCCCCATCTTTCCCCTCCCCCCACCCACTATTTTTAACAGATATAAAACTTCCTTTTTGTCCTTTTCTTTCAAAATGGGCAATGCTACTGTCAATGATTCTGACAGTTTTAAATTATCTTCATTCTTTCCTCCCTTCCCTCCTTGCAGGAAAAGGCAATTAACTGTAGTAAAACCATTTGTGATGAAACCCCATAGATCAGATTGACATGCTTGCTCTATGACAGTGACTCAGTGGAAGAGTAATTCTGCTGCGTGTGTACAGGTCTGCCACTCCACAGTCTTACAAGGAGCAGAGCACAGCGCCTCCGAACGGAGCTGCCCCCAGGTCTGGGCTCCTACCTTTCTCATTCAGGGTCCAGCATGCAAATGTAATTAGGACTGAAGCAAGAAAGACAAAAATGTTAAATTCATCTTTTAAACAAAACACTCAGCACTTCAGACTCAATTTTGACTTCCAGGGTTTTAAATTATAAGAGAGCAGTACAATTTGACCGTACCTTAAACACAGCATTTATATAAGATTTTCAGGGTTCTTGCTTCTTGAAGGTGATTCAAATCAGGCAAATGACAGATAGATAAAACAAGATGAAGAACATGATCAGACAATATTGAGGAAACATATCAAGCATAATACTCTCAGACCAACCATATCATTCTACACCCATGCTATTTTTAACTTGTGAGAAATAATATGCTTAAAACACACATTATCCTGAAGTTTTTGTATATTAGTCAGTTATCTGCACTCCTGAATTCAATAACAGCCATAACACACAGCTGGCCTTTCTGCACAGACAACCTACTCTGTGCAGATCTCATTATAATAAATCCATTATATTCATGAAATACAGCCAAAGTCAGCATGAAATATAGAATCATGTACATTAATATTTGATGTAAAAGGAAGT
Organism: Onychomys torridus; assembly: GCF_903995425.1. NCBI lineage: Eukaryota > Metazoa > Chordata > Mammalia > Rodentia > Cricetidae > Onychomys > Onychomys torridus. The sequence goes on along the minus strand of NC_050445.1, from coordinate 68,057,206 downwards.
GGAAATTTAAAATCAAATCCCACACTCCATCTTTCTCTTACCCAAAAGGACATACAATGATAGCATGCTATTCATGAAAAGCTGCTTTAAAATCAGTTATAGTTGCAAATAAGTGGATGAACTGATTCTCAGTGGTTAAGACACTGGTTACCTTTGCAGAGGACCTGGATTCAGTTCCTAGTGACTTGTGGTGGCTCAAAACCATTATAACTCAGTTCTAGAAGATCTGACACTCATTTCTTACTGTCTCAGGCATTGAACACAAATTATACACATGTATATACACATTCAGGCAAAGCACTCATACACATAAAATAAATAAGCATAAAATTGAATATGATTATACATAATAGAAATATTGATAGCTCTTTCTTTAAGTTATAAATGATAATTAGACTACACTCATCCTTCTATACTATCTTATTCTCTTACAGTAGTCAATATAATGCCATATACAGCAAATCCTGACCTAAAAATACAAAGTTTAGTGAAATAACAACCACAGTGAAAAAACAAATATATCTAAAGACTCACCTCAAGGTCATTTTTCAATTAAAACTTGCATTAAAAAAGCACTAACTATTGTTAAAAGTTTTATTATGAAATATAACATATATAAAGATAAATAAGACATATATAGAACTAACAAATCACTGAAAAGAAAATATTAACTCAGGCCAAAAGACATCTAAAATTTTTACTCTTTCCTCTAAATGTGACATTTCTTATAGCCCTATCTTCTCCATATGTTTATCACCTAAGTGTACAACTGTAAATATTATTTCACATTTCATTTCTTTTTTTCCTTGATGCAGAATTGTGCAGTACATCTTAGTCGCTGCCATATCTCCTTTAATTAACATTACTTATTGATGAAAGTATTGACCAGGTGTAGAAGTTTCACAGAAATTTTAGGGTAACACATACTAACATATCATCTGCAAATATACTTTGACTTCTTTCTAATTTGTATCCTCTTGATGTCCTTGAGTTGTCTTATTGTTCTAACTTAGAAGACTTCAGGTAATATATTGAGTGGGTATGGAGACAGTGGGCCACCTTGTCTTGCATCTGATTTTAGTGGAATTGCTTTGATTTTTTTCCCCATTTAAGTTGATGTCGGCTATGGGTTTTCTGTAAACTGCCTTTATGATGTTGAAGTATGCCTCTTATCCCTCCCTTCAGGGGTCAAGGAACACTGTGTAAGAGAGGGTGGAAAGAGTGTAAGAGCAAGAGGATATTGGTGAAATTATTAAGGCCACTCCACGTAGTTAAAAGGGAGGTTTATTTTGTGGGCTAACTTACAAATGAAGGGGTTGGTTGCAGGGTCTGGCAAAGGTATAGCGTAGCCTGGCAGTGTTCTCTGGAGAACTCTGCTCGGTCTACCTCCAGCATCCAGGGTCCCGGAACCAAGTGCGTGACCTCTTCCCCATCCTTGGTCTTCTGCTTCCTCCTCTGCCCTGCCTTGTGGGCGTGACCATTACCGAAGCCTCAATGGGGGTTGGAACTTCCAGGCCAATACTGGGATGGCTATCCAATACAGGAGGGAATAACGGACACCAAGGAAACAAGGCCTTCTAAACACAAGAAGATCAATGCATATATGAACTCATAGAAACTGAGGCAGCATACACAGGGCCCGCATAGTTCTGCACCAAGGGAGTCCTGGAGCTGAAAGGAGGAATGGACACATGCCACATCCCTAACCCAGAAGCTATCTCCAATTGATCACCTCTGGCAAATAAAACCTAGTTTTCTCCAAGAGATTCTTACTGGGGAAACAAACTACTCTCTAGGGGAGGCTGCACGCTCAGCAGTAGATGGCCAACAGACCATGAATTTAAAGACTTCATTGGAGATTGCTTGTGTTATAATGTTATGTTGGGGGCCCACTCTTTCTTTCTTACTTTCTTTCTTTCTTTCTTTCTCTCTCTCTCTCTCTCTCTCTCTCTCTCTCTCTCTCTCTCTCTCTCCCTTTTCTTCTTCCTTCCTTTCTTATTTTTGTTCACTCTTTTTCTTTCTTTAATTTTATCTTTTATTTTTAAATCTACATTTATTATTTTATTTTTCTTTCTTTCTTTCTTTCTTTCTTTCTTTCTTTCTTTCTTTCTTTCTTTCTTTCTTTATTTATTTATTTATTTATTTATTTATTTATTTATTTTCCGGAGCTGAGGACTGAACCCAGGGCTTTATGCTTGCTAAGCAAGTGCTCTACCACTGAGCTAAATCCCCAACCCTCTGTTATTTTATTTCATTTTCATCTTTTATCTTATAAATATTTTGCATATATGTTGTGGCTTCTGGCTTTGCATCTTTATGGGATTCCTGAGTGTGTAAATGAATGGGTCTCTGTGTCTCTATCTGTTTATTGTCTTTTCTTGAGCTCTTTTCCTTCTGTCTACTTGTTTTGTCCTATTCCGATGTGCTTTTTCTTGTTTTATCTTTTTTAGTATTATTATTATTTCTTAGACTTCTGCTTGTTTCTAATGAAAGAAAAGGGGAGATAGATTCAGCTTGGAGGGCAGCTGGGGAGGAACCGGAAGCAATAGAGGTAGGAAAAATGTAATCAGGTCATATTATATAACATAAATCTATTTTCAATAATAGAAAACTAATTATTGATTTGCAAGGTTATCTATGTTATTGTATACAAGATAACTTTTTTTTTTTCTGAACAGTGTTCCAATTCTTGAATACTGAGTAGCACTGTAGTGGGCTACTGAATTATGCCATCTCATGAAAGTATTCCTAAGAATAGTTTAAATGCTAAAACTATCATGGGTAAAACTAGTCTCTGATCACTTAGATCAGCCATAAATCCCTAAGGTAAACTTGTCTCTGAACCAGACATAAATTTCTACACAAAGTAAACCTGACGTAAAAGGTTATGAGAACTGCCTGACCATTTAACTGCTGTCTCTCCACTTCTGGAAACAATTCCTGCTTGCTTGCTGCAGATGTTCAAAGTTGCCTTTCTGTATATGTCACAACTATAGTTTTTACCTTCAAAAATTCAAACAAACTGGAGGTTGAGGCTGCTTCCCACTGCTCTGCTTGGGACAGTTCCACTGACAATAATAAATAATAAACACTCCATGCAATTTATTCAGGAGTCTCAGGAATTTTTCTCTTCAGTTAAGAGCATTTCATTCCATTTGTCTGTTTTATTGCTCGTGGACATTTATGTTATTTATACTATCTGTATTTTATATATTATATTGCCATAAAAATTCTGTACATGTTTATTGGGATACATTTATACATGTCATTGTTAGGTATAGATGCAAGAATAGAACAAGATATAGAATCCATAAGTACGTTATTACTGCTAATGTTGTCTGAAGTGATTTTTACACATTTTAAAAATGTGTACATTCCTACCAGTAATCTTGTTTTATTATAGATTCTTACCAACTTTTTATTGTCCAGTTTTTCTTTGCTCAACTGTTCAATGATAGTAGTTAAAGAGATAATGATTGTATCCCATTGAGGTACTCATTTGTAATTCCATAATTATGAAGTTGAGCATTTCTGGTAGCATTGATTGGCTAGTTGGATAGTTTGTTTCATTAAATCATGTTCAAGTGTTCTATTCAGAGTCTACTGAATCATCTACACATTGATTCCTAGGAGGTTTTATAAATTCAGAATGCAAAGAAGTCCATATTATTGTCAGGTTTGTGTTTTCACATATTTTTATGAAAAGTGCTTTTACTCTTAATGCTGATGCATTTAATATTATTTTAATGAGAAGTACTGACATGTAACTTTCAGCACTAAAATTTATAGCTGGCTCTTTCATAAATTAGTAGTGCAATTTTTATATTTGTTGTTTCTTTGTCCATATTTCCAACATCTTGAAAAAAAGCAAACATATTCATTCAAAATCTCTTTTTCTATAGTTCAATATTTAGAGATGTTGGATTTTTTTTTTCTATTTGACATGAGATTTCTGCTGGTTTTCTCTCAGATTGCCTTACCTCTTCATGTGTCTGACAATCTTTCCTCCAGTAAATGTCCTTTATTATATTTCTCTGGAGGAAATTTCATCTTTACTTCAGCCAGGCTGGGAACGATAATTATATGAGACTCTCTTTGTATTCTTACTGCAACTGGGATGATTTATTTGTTAGGTTTTAGCCTGATACTGGAAGTCTAAACTGAACTGGGCTATATATTTTTTAAGTTATTTATTTATTTATTCATTTATTTATTTATTCCTATATTTATTTTGGTTTTTGAGACAAGGTTTCTCTGTGTAGTCTTGGTGACTGACCTGGATCTTGCTCTGTAGACCAGGCAGGCCTCAAAATCACAGAGATCTGCCTGGCTCTGCCTCCCAGACGCTGGAATTAAAGGCGTGTGCCACCACCACCACCGCCTAGCTGTAATTTACTTACAATTCATTCATTCAACCTACCTAAAGTCCCATTCCAATGGCATCATGGGGCCAGTTAAAGAAGCTATAACCTTTGTATCAGAAGTGCAAGAGCTTAAGACTATTGACCAGCTTTTCAGCTAGCTATCTCTTACATTTTAATTTATGACTTCTCAACCTGAATGTTTCTGAAAACTGAGGGTCTGTTTCCTTCATCTCTCTATATGTGTCACATCCTTCAGTTGAATATATATTGGAGAAATGTTGTAATTAAAGTATAATCTCAAAAATAAAATTGTTCTGCTATTTCTCTATTTTTCTGATGTTATTTAATTTTTCATCCAATATGTTTTGATCATATTCTTTCCCCTCCTCCAAACTCTTCCTGGAGCCTCCCCACCTCCCTACATGCTCAACTTCATATTTTTTCCCTATCTTCAAAACAAAATTAAAACACACAAAAAAAGTAAGATATAAAATATTGAAACAAAAAGCATGTGCATGTGCACACACACACACACACACACACACACACACACACACACACACACACTGGAATCTGTTCACTGTTGGCCAACTACTCTTGGTCATAGAGCCTTCCATATACTCAGTTATACTCCACTGGAGAAAACTTACTTTCCCCTTCCAACAGGAATCAATTGCAAGCATTTTCTTTGTTAGGGAATGGGTTGTTCTGTCCATATTCCCTTCTCAGTTCTGGGATTTTATCTGGTTTGAACCTGTGTTGGTCTTATGCTTTCTGGTATGGTTTCTGTGAGTTCATTTGTGAATTAGCCCTGTTGTGTCTGGAAAACACTGAATCTTTGAAGCCAAACATCACCACTTGCTTTTGCAACATTTCCATCTCCTCTGTCATGTATTTTCCTGAACCTTAATTGGAGGGTTTTGATAAAGATATCACATTTAGGGTGAGCGCTTCAATGTATATCAGATCTACACATTGTCCAGTAATGGGTACCTGTGTTAATTACCACCTACTGCAAGAAGAAGCTTCTCTGATAAGGGCTGAGTGATGCCCTGATGTCTGATGCATTTGTTTAATATCCTGTTTTTCACTTCCAGTTTTATATCAGTTTGTATTCTCTTTCTTTAGTAAATTTTACTTTCATGTTTAAATTGCTTTCATTATTTCATTCAACTGCTTGTGTTTCCATACTCTTCACTAAGCATTTATTAATGTAATCTTTAACGACCTTGAACATATTCCTATCTTCTTTTTTGAAGTCTTTGTCTTATACATCAATAAAATTGATTTTCTTGAGGTATGTAACAAGACAGTTGCTAGCTTCTGGAGGAGGTATATTATCTTGGTTGTTCAAAGTTGTGTCTTTACATTGGTATCCAGTTTCTGGGGTTATGACATTGGAAGTTTTTCTTGTGTAGATAAGTGGTCTCCTCTTCATTGAATGGTTTTTCTCTTCTTTGGTTGTTGTTGCCCACTCTGGGTCTTAACCAATATGGCAGCTGTGGAGTTCCTGTAGCAGCCAAGTGTACTGACTCTGGAGTCCCTCATAAAGAGCTGTTCTATTGGATCCCTGGAAGTCACAAAGAAATGCAGATGTTCTAGAAGGAAGGGCTTAATGTGGCAGTGGGTAATAACTATGACAAATCTCAATTTGAACCAAGAGGCAGAGTCCCAAGGGGATAGTGATTGGCTGTGGGGAGGGGCTCTTATGGGCAGACTGAAGCGGGACTGTGTATGTTTGAAGAGACTGAAATGGAGGATTAAAGTCTCCTGCCTGAGTCCCAGCTTAGGTGTGACAGCTGTGGGTGCCTGGTAGAAAGTAGTTCTGTGGGTTAGTAGAGTCACATAGGAATGGAGATGAGTTAAAAGGAAAGGTTCAACCTCCATTTTTTTAAACTGTTAATTGGAAGATATGAGCTATTCAGCAGGTAGAAGGTTTAAATCAATTTTAAGCTACCTCTTTAAGGTAACAATAGTAGCCCACTGAACTATATTTGTGCAGACATTGGCCAAAATTACCAAAAGCTGAAAGAAAAACAAAAATTAAAGCAAGTAGGAACAAAGCAATGAGCCACAAGTGATAGGAACATGATAATCAAATTATAAACCCCATAATAAAAGTAAGAAATACTCACAGCTTCTGAATGTCAGTCATTAACAGGTATATCCCAAACCAAACCTATTTATCAAGAAATTCAGTAAAGCAAATGCCCAGGCTGCACAGTCCAGGGATGCCACTATTCCTAAACTTTTGCTTTTACTCCAATACCTCCATGTTTGGGTGAATGAACCTAAACTGTCAGGACTAGTCCTCACCTTTGCAGACCCATTTATTTCACATTCATTGTCAATTTTGCTCTCAAGTCCACAAGTTTCTACCAGTGGTGGCATGGTACATGGTAATTAAGGCTAAGTTTACTCAAGGAGTTTCTTGTGGCAAACATTTTCATATTTAATATTGTCTTAATCATGGTTCTATTACTGGAAATAGGCACCATGATCAAGGCAATTGGGGGTTTGCTTGTAGTTTAAGAGGTTTAATTCATTTTCATTGTGGTGGGAGCATGTTAGCACATAGGAAGACACTGAAGCAGTACCTGAAAGTTACTTCCTGATATGTAAGCAGAAAGATGGAGAGACTTGGCCTGGCATGGGTTTCTGAAACCTCAAAAGCCATTCACAATGGTACACTTCCTTCAACAAGGCCACACCTGCTCTAGGGCCACACCTCCCAAGCCTTCTCAAACAGTGCTGCTCTCTGGCGACTAAGCAGTCAAGTCTATGAGAAGATAGAGGCCATTCTTACTCAAACCACCACAAATACTAAATGATTATTTATCTAAAATAAAATAAAAAAAAATTAACTCTTCAGGCTAGTTGGTTTAGAAACATGTACAAACCATGTGTGTATTTTGTAAATGAAATAATGGTGGCTCAATTTACCAATTAAAGTTCAAAGATTAGAGATTTAATGCTTTTAAAAGTTTGTGGGGTTTTTTGGGTTTTGTTGTTGTTGTTTTATGGCCTCAGGAATCAGAGCCTATTAAAATGGCATGTGTTCACCACACCTCCATTGTGTTACTTGATAATTGCCCAAATGAGTTCTAAAAGCTGGTAAGCCCATTCTACTCTGCACTAAACTCTTGGTAGAGGAATGGCAATATCCTATTAATGTGACAACCCACACTAGCAGACAGACATTCTTTTGAACTTGAACTCTTCACTGACAGGGAATGAAAAACAGCAGTGTTTTCTTTGAGAAGTCCCTGCACTCAGCAACCTATAGCTGTGGCAGCTTCAAAGAGACTTCCTGCAGAGAGACAGGCTCCCTTCTGAGGAAGAAGGGCATTGAAGCTCCTATGGCTCTCTACATCACAGGGGCTGTACATGCAGCCTTTCAAAGTTTCTTGCATTCCCTTAAGTCAGGCACTGTTACTTTAGTGACATGCAGCTACATGGATAAAAGTTTAGAGAAACCTTGCAACTTTGTGTCTCCTGTTCAATACCTATAAGACTGAGAAAATACAACTGTTTCATCATCATTGAGCCCAAGAGTCCAGAATGGACAGCATCATTTGTAGAACTGGAGTAACCTGATTTTGGCAAAAAGGATGCCACAGATGGAATTATGTTAAAGATCTTGAGATGAGCAATTATCTCATGCTATGTAGGTAGGCCAAAGTATCAAAAGTGATCCAAACTGAAGAAAGGACATGTAATTCTGGAGCCAGAATTTGGGGTATGAGCTTTGGATATTGAGAAAGAAGCCTCAAGCAGACATATGCATGTGCCCCTGAGAAACTGAAAAGAGCAAGAAAAAAAAAAAAAGATTTTCTTAGGTATCTTTCTGAAAGAATGCAGCCTTATAGCCTGGGGAGATGGCTTAGCTGATAAAGTCTTTGTCACACAAGCATGAGAACCCAAATTCAGAACCCAAGAACCTACATAAAAGCCATCAGGGCAAAATGTGCAGACCTATAATCCCAACACTATGGAGACAGAGACATGAAGATAACCAGAATTCACTGACCAGCTAGTATAACTGAAGCAGTGAGCTTTCAGTTTCAACAGAGTCCTTGTCTCAGAAAATAAGACAGAGAGTGAGTAATGAAGATGTGAGACATTGACCTCTGGCCTCTGCAAGCATGTGTGCACACATGAATAGACAGGACCCAGGATACACACATGCCATGCAAGCACGCGCGTGCGCGCGCGCGCATACACACACACACACACACACACACACACACACACACACACACACACACGTACAGGAAAACCAAGAATCCTATATTGTATTTGATCACAGTGGAATAAAGTTAGCTATCAACTATAGTAGAAACTACAGAAAACACACAAATTCATGGAGACTAAAAACAGACTACTGAATGACAATTGGACCTATGGAGAAATAAAGAAGGAAATTTTTAAAATCCTAGAATTGAATGAGAATGAAAACACAACTTATGAAATCTGTGGGACACAATGTGAGTACCACTAATGAGAAAGTTTATAGTTCCCCATAAAATAATTTGAGGGGTTGCAAATTAATGATGTAGTGAACCTAAAGTCTTGACAATGAAAAAAAGAACAAACAACATCCCCCAACAGTAGAGGAGTGGAGATAACACCAGGGCAAAAGTTGATGAGATAGAAACAAGAAAACAAAAATTATAATACAAAATGTCAATTAAAAACAAAGAGTTAATTCTTTCAACAACTAACAGGATTGAAAACTATTTGATCAAATTGAGCAATAAATAGAGAAAAGACCTAATTTAATAAAATTAGAAATGAATGAAGAGATAGCACGACATACTAGTAAACTCCAGAGGGTTTATTATAAGAACGTACTTCTAAAATCCTCATTATACCTATTTGGAAAATCTAAAAGAAATAGATGAATTTCTTAATGCATGTGGCATATCAAATTTAAACCAATAAGAGTTTTAAAAAAAACTTAAAGATCTTCATCACAAGCAGCAAGAACATCATAAGAAATCTCTTAAAGCAAACCAATGCCCAGGTGAGTGTACTACAGAACTACCAGACTTTTAAGGAAGAACGAAAGTCAATGGTTCTCAAATTATACCAGAAAATAGACTAAGAAAAAAATCTTCTTTTAAAAAAAAAGCAAAATCAACATTACACTGATACCTAAACCAGATGTCTTAGGGTTTCTACTGTTGTGATAAAAAATTCATCAAATGTGTTAAATCCTAATAGGGTTCAAATCCCTGTTTCCCCATGGAGATGGTGCAGGAAGTTCCACAGTGATGTTGGAGGGCCTAAGCAAGGAAAGCCAGGGGTTCCTACTTGTCATAACTCCACAGGTTCTGGGCTCCAGGGCAAAATCCCTGGGAAATGGAGGCAGCCCTGGTGTCTGAAACATGGTTCCTGGCAGTGTGGGTGGGCCTAAGCAGTGGAAGCAGGAACCAGGCCATGAAAGCTGGACTCCTGGTGCAGGAAGTTCCCAGGAAGCATAAATGCTCTTATTTGCTGTAGGAGGTCCTGTAAATTTATCTCCCAGAGCAAAGCTCAATCAACTAACTCATTTAAATTAAATATCTTAATATATAGCATTTATACAAATAACAGAAAAAAATTAAAGCTTATTCCACAGTAAGAATGTGATACCTGCCCACATTCTAATATCAACATCTTACTAATACGTTCCCCCTCAACAATTTTTTTAAATGAAAAAACAATGTAATCTATAAAAAAATGATTTTTTTTCACTGACTTCAAAAGATCTTGGGCAATAAAACATCAAACTTTTATCTATCAAAATCCAAAATACCCTTTCTAGAAATGATTTATTTTGTACTTAAAAAGAAGGGTGGGTCAACAATGTATAAAACACATAAAATAAATGCAGAAGCAGAAGCTCCTCTGGAGGTCAGATCTAGGCATCCCTCCAAGCCCAGAGCAGTAGGAAACATTTCACTTGGAGATGAAGAGCAAACAAATTTTCAGCTTCTAAAGGAACAACAGTAAGAAGTAAGGACACCCTGAAGTCAGACCCTCAGAGGAGCAGTTGCCAGAGTAATTTACCTCACACTTAGCAACACCCTGTGAAGCCTCTGTGTAAGGATGATCTCCCAGGCTTCCCTGATCCCCACTTATCTACTTGCCTCCATTCCTTCTCTTTAATTCTAGTCACATGCCTCCAGTGTTTCTGTCTGACTGTTTAGTTTGTCTGTCTCTCCCTTGTGCAACCTGCCCTCTCCATAGACACATTAATATCAAATTATAATTTCTTGTTCTTTCTTACTTTGTATATAGACCTCTTCAAGAAACTATATTAAAAAGTCCAAGGGAATATTAAATGTTGTGTTTTTGTAATAATAATTCCTTCTTTGTTATTGAAAATCAAAATGGTTAAAATGTTAATTTTAATTTCTATTAAAAATATCTAATTTGCCATTTCTTTCCACTGCCATAATAAAGTAGTAGCTATGAGCTGAAAAAAAAATGTTCTATTATCACTTATAATTAGTGAAATAGACCTTGGAATAATGAAATCTTATAACAACAGTGAGTCTAGAAATTATGTCACTTCTATTGTTTTTTGTCATCCTTCCTGTTAATTTATCTATTAATTTATGGTATAGCTTTCAGTCACAGAAATAACTAAGGCACAAAAGTGGATCTCACTAGTATTGTTTTACATCCTTCCCATTTATTCCCCTGTTTCTCATTACTGAAACTTTCATGATGTTCTTAGACTAAACATATCACTTCAAATACTAAGGAGAAAGAATACTCAATTATTTTACAGATTTACATTACCAGAGAATTCTTTATCAAAATGATCAAAATGCAACATCTAAAATTAGCATATTATTCAAAAAAAGTCAAGAGTTAGCAGGGCACTGCCTTCTCTGGCATTACCAGAAGCTTCTCTAAGAGGTAAATTGAATGCCTTATCCACACAGCAGACACCAGCTAAACAAACTACTTAGTATAGCTGCAAAAATGTTGGTAGCTAGAAGTCATTGCAGGTACCATCAGGTAGTAAACATAGCAAATCCTGGGCTGTAAAGAAGATCTAGAACACAGAGCCTGTGGGTAGAATGTTGTTCAGTATTATGTAATGGATCCTGTAGGCTAATAATACATTTATTTACATGTGCTTGTTCTGATATGCATGCATAGCTAAAGAATAATTATCATTCACTGAGTTTTGAAATAAATTACAATTGAAATTATAAATTATTCTAAAAATTGGGGTGTACCTCCAGTCTCAAAATACTTGGAAAAATACACTTTACTACCATGACCTAAAAAAAATTTTTAGGAAGAAAACTGCACTTTACAAAATAATATTTTGCTTTATTTAAATTAATCATCTTCCAGCATATCCTGTTTTTGTGGGTGCATGCATTGGTAAAAAAGTGCCGTGTGGTCCTTCCCCTTGTTGGTTATTTCTATGTCTGGGAGTGTTTCTCTTTGGCTCACATAGAACTGTTTTTTCTATCAACTCTAGTAGTTCACAACATAGATGTAACCAAACTCTGTAGCTTATTGTATAGTAATACATACGCTGTTTCTGTTGGTTTGTGATTGTACACAAGGCTACAATGCACATTGATGCATAAAAGTCAACTTAGGTAAATTTTAGTTTATTATTGACAAAATGTTGTTCAACAGTAAGGTTTCTGTCTCAAGGTGATTGCTGAAGTAGACAGAAACCTTGTTGAACACTAACTATACAAAGCTGACACTGATTGACATTTTGTCAATCTTATTTTCAGCTATTCTGTTTGATGTGAAGTGTATCTCCATATTGTTATAACTTTGAATGCTTATGAATGATGAAGTTAAATGTCTGTTAATGTGCTTAATTCCCATTAATATATTATCTATCTTTCATGAAAATTGTGTTCAACACATTTACCAATTCTTTCTATTGATATGTATTTATTCTACCAAGCTTAAAACATGTTTACATACCACAAATATTATCTTTTTACTTGTATTACGTGTGAACACACACACACACAAGTACATGTACATATATACACAGAGAGACTCACACATTTTATGCTACCTATGCTTTTTATTTTGCTATCAGTTTTTAAATAATTAAAATGATTAAAAGTCAAACACTTGGTATTGAAACACAACCAATTTTTCATGATCTGTGTTCATATGATTATATGCTCATATGATTCTCTGTTCATATGATTCATATGTTTATAATGTTCTAGAGCCATTTCTTGAAAATAATATTCTATGTAGAATTATGTTGGCCTTTTAATTTTAAAATAAATTTATTTATTTAATAACTCATTGAATTTCACCAGGTCATCTATCTGACCACAACATTGGAACTAACCATTGGAGCCCGGTGGGGGTCACCAATAGGTACACAACTAAAGATGGTGATTCCCACTGTCTCTGATAGCAGTAGCAAATAGTTCAGAATTGAAGGGTAAGGTTCCCTGAGCTCCTCCTCCATCCACATCTGACCGAGCCAGGCCCAAACTTAGGAGCCAATGCAGGCAGCTGCAGCTTCTGCATCAGGCTTGATAGAAATGGGAGATGAGATACAGTATGAAAAGAGAGTAATCAAAATATGTTATATAAATATAGAGGATTCAAAGAACAAAATTAATAACAATAAAATTAAATTTAGTAGATATGGGTTTATTTCTGACTATGCAGGTCCATTGATCTAATCTTAACAAATATGAAACTAGATTACTAAAATCTGATTGTTTTTTATATACTGCCTTTTTTTTCTTTTCAAGATACTTTGGGAATTGACATTTTGAAATATATATTAACTTTTGCTGGTAAGTTTCTATAAAGAAATACTATAGCATTTTGGATGAAATTCTCTATAATTTATGGATAAATTAAGGTTAATAGATATATCTACCATACTGAGGGTGCCATTCAGTAAGTTAGATGTATTGATTGATGTGTTTAATGTCTATATTTTCTTATCCTTGAACAAGTCATATCCTGCTGTGGAGTGTTCAAGTATGTCAAGTGTGTTGCTCTGATTAGTTATAATAAAACATTGATTGGCCAGTAGCCAGGCAGGAAGCATAAATGGGACAAACAGAGAAGAGAAGTCTGGGAAGTGGAAGGCGGAGGCAGAGAGAGCTGCCAGCCACTGCCATGACAAGCGAGATGTAAGGCACAGGTAAGCCACGAGCCTCGTGGCAAGTTATAGATTAATAAATTTGGGTTAATTTAAAATAAAAGAAGTAGATAACAAGAAGCCTGCCATGGCCATACAGTTTATAAGTAATATAAGTGTCTGAGTGATTATTTTATATGTAGATTGTGGGACCGTGGGGGCTTGGTGGCACCTAGAGAAAAGATCTCCAGCTACAATATCCACCTTTTGTTGAATCATTATCAAGATGTTCCATGTGCTCTGATGCTATTACACTTGCTGGTTTTCATTTGTTCTGAGTATATTGATAGCAGATAGAAAGAGTAACTAAAGTAACTGCAGTTGCTATAGATTTCCTGGAATTAACTCTGCACATGCTCTTGCTAATTATAAATGTAAGTCTACTTTCTCATTTCTAAGATCTATGGCCTTTAATTCTTTTTCATCACATACTGGGCTGACTAGGACCCAAATAAAATGAGGTAGAATGAGAAGAGGCGACATTAACCTTTCCCCAAATTTTAGGAGTGAGAGTATTTTGTAACTCAACTCTCTAGTTTTCAATGAATGCATTTTACCAAACTGAATAAAATAATGTTCCATTTCCACCATAATATGCCGTTTACTAAATCTTTATTTGTATTGAATATCTGTGAACTTAATCTTTAATAGCTTTACTCTTGTTAACTGATTTTAATTATTTCTGCCTCCATTTTATATTTTAATACCTCTTATTAGTAGACATTTAGTAACCTGTATGGCTATTCTAGCTTTCTTATTTAATATATTAACATCAACATTATCCTACTTCATCAAAAATCCTATTGTTACTCTTTGTGGATGTTATGATTTTTTTTCTTTTGAGCTGAGGATCGAACCCAAGGCCTTAAGCTTGCTAGGCAAGCACTCTAACACTGAGCTAAATCCTCAACTTGGATGTTATGATTTTGATAAATCATATTTTAATTTAGAAACCATTCTGAAAATGGGTTTTTCTTTCCAAGAGTGTTCATGTTGTTTGTTTTTTCATCGTTTTGTGTTAGTCAATAGCACTAGAAAAGTCCTTCAGTTAGAGTGTCAGTTCAACATCAGACTTATTTTTACATCTTTCATCTTTTTAAAAGCAGTTCATTGTAAATAGGAGTCTTCAAAAATTATTTCTATTCATTTTTTGAGATTATACAATGATTACATAATGTTTCTTTGTCCTTTTCTCCCTCCAAACCCTCTCTTTTTCTTATTTGTGCTCCTTTTTCTTTATTATTGTTATATACATGTATGTGTGTGTATAAGTGTACATGTACTCCCAAATACGTAAGTACAACCTGTTCAGTCTGTATCATGTTACTCATACGTATATTTTCAGGGCTGACCATTTGGTGTTTTATAAGCAGGTGGTGTGCTCTTTCTTGCAGAAGACTATTTCTTTCACTATCAGCATTCTGGTTTCTATGGCAATTTGTAGAACAATTCAGGATAATACGCATTTTGTAATTTCCATGTGGCTGTAAGTTGCTCAGGTCCCACCTGGTGCCCCTGCAGTCCAGACAAATCTTTCTGACCCTTTGTCTTGCAGCTGCTCCGACCCACGTAAACACACAAAGGCTTATATTAATTGGAAGGCCTCTTGCTAGCTAGCTCTTATGTCTTAAATTAACTCATTTCTATTAATCTATGTTTTGCCACATTTCCTGTGGCTTACTGGCCTGCTGGCATATTGTTCTTTAGGTAGCATGCTGATGTTTCTCCAGACTCTATCTTCCTCTTTCCTGTCTCTCTCCTTGGATTTCCCACCTGCCTCTAAGCAGCCTTGCCATAGGCCAAAGCAGCTTATTTATTAACCAATGGGAACAACATATATTCACAGCATGCAGAAAGACATCCTCACGTATGTAAATACATACATGGAATGTATGTGCATTGACTATGAGAACAAACTCTTTATTACATTGAAGAATACAAAGTATCCAATCTGCCTAGGGAAGTTGGGTATGGTAACCCTCTCTGAGCAGGACCACATTCCTGGCTCAATTCTGAGTTTCTCTATAGGCCCATCAAACACTTAGAAACAAGAGTAGCTGAAGATTACCATGACAAGAAGAAGAAGCTAAGAAAACTACATCTCCAGACCTCGATTTCTATGACCCAGAGAAAAACAGGGTAAGACTGAAATGGATATGATAAAAGCACAGGAAGCTAAGCACAGACATGTTCCTGGGATTGCCTACCCCTACTCCTTTTCATTTTCTGTGCTCTTCAAGAATTGGGTGTCCTCTCAATGAACTGCATCCTGTGTTTTCTGTTAGTATTGCTAGTGTTGCGTTCAGACATTTTTAAATCAATAAGTTCTATAGATCATTTAATTAATCATATATCAGTAGTGTATGTGTCATATGGTTTTAAATGCAAGGCAACCTGAACAGTAACCTGTCCTTTACACTTGGTGGTTTACTTTTGCTAATTCTCAGGGGTACATTAGCATATTATCATCTTTTGTGATTTTCAGAAATTGTTTTCTGCTCTGAAAACAAAACTGCCTGGCCTTTCCATTTATCAATTATATTTTAAACTTGGGCTATAACTGAATTGATTGGATATTTTGTTATCGTTTCTACGTTAACTTACTGCTTGTCCCAACTAGCAGAGGAATTTTCTCCTGAAAACTTCACAACTATTATTCTGAAGATGGTAATATCTGTTTCTCTAACACACGCTGTAGATTTGGTTGCAGTTTTTCTCTTGTGCTGTTTTTTTTTTTTTTTTCCTTAGTGAGTAGTTCACCTTTATTAGTTGTTTCTTTTATTCTTTCTCAGTTTTTCTCCTCATTATTTATTTTGTCAGAATATTCTCTCTAGCATATGTTTATAGGAAGTTTATATCAGATCAGAGAGTGCGCTACTTTGAGATCTATGAATATTTTTGGATTCACAAAGACACTTTATGCTATGAATAAGGTTTCTTTTTTTTTTTTTTATCAAACTTGAGACTCCTTTTTAAAGGCATGCTATTTAATGATTATAAGCTATTTCCAAATTGTTCTGGTCTCTCTATTTATATAATCCTGGTGCCACCTCCCATACCCTCACACATTTAGCTTTAGTTGCTATAATCAGCCAAACAAAAAAAGTT
The DNA here is from genome assembly GCF_903995425.1 of Onychomys torridus. Classification (NCBI taxonomy): domain Eukaryota; kingdom Metazoa; phylum Chordata; class Mammalia; order Rodentia; family Cricetidae; genus Onychomys; species Onychomys torridus. Next base: position 68,040,580 of record NC_050445.1, on the reverse strand, counting down.
AGTGGACAGCTTTTCTTGAATCTGTATTGGAAACCTAATTGGGTTGAGTTCTTGATTTCTTTGTTTATGTTTTTTCTTTGTGTTGGCCATCTTTTCTTTTGGTGACAAAATCAGCAGGTATTCTGTCATACTTTCTCAGAAGCCTTAAAGTAAGAACAGACAGCTCACTCTTTGATAAAATTGGTTGCTGTGGTTAAAAAATAAAAATCACAGATTAAGCTAAAGATGCCCTAAGATTGTTTAAGCAACTTCCAAATAACAGTCCATAATAACCTGAAGAGTAAAAGACTGTAGGTAACACTGAGGAAAGCAGCACAGGCAGGAGGTGTCTGTTTGGGTATTCCCATAGAGCACTGAGTGAGAAGGCAGAAGATTTAAAACGAGCAGTTTCAAAGAATACCATAGTGTGTTATTTTGTCAGCTATGTGGTAGTTTCAAATGTCTTGACATTTTAAATTTATGGACAAGCAATTTTTTTCAACTCTAATCTTTTCATATTTTGAGATACAATTTTTTTATGATTTCTGTTTTGTTTTGTTTTTTGTTTTTCATGTATCCTTTGACAGCTTCCTTTGATGTTTTTTTTCTTCTATGAAATAGAACAGCTTTTTTGGTTGATGTTTCTATATTTTGATCGGATGTGACACAATAAACTCACAGTAAAAACCAAACAACAAACCAGCCTTCAAAACTGGCACTTTCTATCAGCTCTTCCTTATAAAGAACAAATCTGGGAAAAGGATATTTTGCATAAATCACATGATGTCTACCAACTCATGACCTGTATACCTCTTTCCCTTCACTGGCAGGTTTTATAACAGGGTGAGTAATCCTTAGTTTCCCATTTCTCATTCACTTCTCAACTGAAATGAACTTGTTCTGTCTCCTTCTTTACAAATCAATATCACTGATGCTCTCACAAGTTCCGGGCAAGAGAAAGACACTTCCTGTTCTTGTCCAAACTCTTCATTAAATGCCCTACATTTCCTGTTACTGTGATAAAACACCCTGATCAGAGCAACTCAAAAGTTTATTTAAGTCATGGTTCAAGGGCAGAGTCTGTCATGGAGGTGAAAAAATGGTGTTAAGATCTTGGGACTCCTGGTCACATTGCAGGCAAAGAATGAAAACAGCTAGTAGTGAATGTTCACATTTTCCTCTTTATTCAGTCATCACTCTGTTCCAAAAATTAGTGTCACCCAAAGTACATGGGTCATCCTACTTTAATTAACCTACGTAGATAATCCCAACAGAGATGGTTAGAAGCTGTTCTAACCTGAACAATCTCTCACAAGCATGCCAAGAGTTCATTCTAGATCAAGTCAAGTTGAAAATCAATATAAATTGTTACAGATAACAATATTGTTTTCTTTATCTACCCACAAACATTCTCCTACTATGACTTCAAGGTCTTTGTCCTTTTCCAGATGGTTTTTATTTTTCATCATTTCCTCTTTTTAATGTTATTGCTGTAACATTAGTGCTTGTGGGGGTACTTTTGTTTCCTTTGTCATCACTCAATTTCACTGAGAAGCATCCTACACAACTCCCTAACTGTAAGTCAGAAGTTGTACTTTTTGATCAGAATGCCTCATTAGTCCCTACCCTCCCATAGTTCACTCTGAACAGAACACACTTTCTAGCAACCCTAATTTTAGATGTTGCCATGTGGTTCGATTCATTCAGTAAAATATCAGCATAAAAGCATTTTTTTAGGTAAGCATTCAGACCTCAAAAGATACCTTGCACTTATGGAAAACGTGAAGAGGATGTCCCACTGGTGATCCTATAACCACAAGTTAAGAAACACATGATGTGGCCCTGATATCAAATGCAGCCTGAAGACAAGGGCAGCCTAGACTATGGAGCCACACACATCCACAGGACCAGAAGCAAGAAGTTATTGTAAATAAACACAAAGGGCTGAGCCATGAAACAAGGTGGGTTTTTTGTTTTTGTTTTTTTTGTTTGTTTGTTTGTTTTGGATTTGTTTTTTCAAGACAGGGTTTCTCTGTGCAGCTTTGTGCCTTTCCTGGAACTCACTTGGTAGCCCAGGCTGGCCTCGAACTCACAGAGATCTGCCTGCCTCTGCCTCTTAGCGCTGGCATTAAAGGCATGCACCACCACCGCCCAGCTCATGGAGTAATTTTTAAGAGAATATTTGATACTATGTTATTATCTCCCCAAATTATTTTACTTTATGCATTAGTATTATAAATTTTTGTGTGTGGTCTGTGTGAAGAGGGTACATATATGCCACATAACATGTGTAAGGACTTAGAGCACAGCTGTTGAAGTTCATCAGGCTTACATACCAATTGTTTTTACTCACTGAGCTATTACATTGACCCTACTATACTGTTATAAATTCTCAAAACACTTGCTGACTTTTAAACAAAATATCCAGCTTTCATCTGAGTACTTTGTCCAGATAAATCATGAGTATCACAGATTCGATATACACAAAAAATAAGCCTAAATTCTTTCTTGGAAAGATAACTTTCACATGTTATTACCTACTTTAGTAAAGAAAAATTGAATCTTATTTGTCAAAAAGAGAAGCCAAAACACTGTTTTGTTTTCCTTTCTTTTTCCCTTCTCTTCTGTCAAATTTCTAATTAATCAGTCTTCAATATTCTTGACAGCCTATAATTTTATGAATACAATCATACATAGGTACAATGCTACATTTTTATATGCTGATAAACTGCTTTAAAATTTTACTGAAGGTTGGCTGGAGTGAAGGCTCAGTGTTTGAGAGCACTGAATATTCTTCCAGGGTACCCAGATTGCATTCTGAATATCACATGGTAGCTCCAGCCATCTGTAACTATTGTTCCAGAGGACTCAAATCCTTTTATGGCCCCCGAGATCACCAATCACATACATGGTAAACAGACACAGGCAAATTACTTGTGCATATAAAATAAAATAAAATGAAGTTTTATTGAAGTCCACAACAGAAAATATACTTTTTCCTGATGACGTTACTTTTTCTTACTAGGCCTATATTATTTGCCCTCAAGCCCACCAACTGGATTACACAGTCATCATTTCACACATGGAATAGTATGCACTAAACTTCCCATCTTCCTTACTTGTGGTGCTTCCCACTCCTTTCTTATAGTGTACTATTGATTTAAACTTTGATCTACTTAAATTTATTTGCTACCTGCTTTAGAATAAATAAAACCAAAGGACATATAAATCCAATTTATCCAAATACACTATCACATGGCAGATATGCCAATACAGAAAATCTGCCTTTTCCTGTATTTGGGGAGGTGATTTTCAAGATAGGGTTTTCTATGTAGCCCTGGCTGCCCTGGAACTAGTGCTGTAGACCAGAATAGCATTGAACTCACAGAGATTTGCCTGCCTCTGCTTCCCAAGGGCTGGGATTAAAGATGTGTGCCACCATCACTCCACTCATGCATTTTAATAGTGCTCTTTTTTCTCCTTTTTTCATTTATTATATATGTGTTTTAATTTTACACATCAACCATGGATTCCCCTGTCCTCCCCCCTCCTGCCCCCGTCCCCACCTTCCCCCCATCCCCTCCCCTCCATTCCCATCTCCTCCAGGGCCAAGACTCCCCTGGGGATTCATTTAAACCTGGTGGATTCAGTACAGGCAGGTCCAGTCCCCTCCTTCCAGGCTGAGCAAAGTGTCCCTGTGTAAGCCCAAGGTTCCAAACAGCCAGCTCATGCACTAAGGACAGTTCCAGGTCCCAATGCCTGGGTGCCTCCCAAACAGTTCAAGCTATTCAATTGTCTCACTTATCCAGAGGGCCTGATCCAGTTGGGGGCTCCACAGCTTTTGGTTCATAATTCATGTGCTTCCATTAGTTTGGCTATTTGTCCCTGTGCTTTTCCAATCTTGATCTCAACAATTCACACTCTTACAGTCCCTTCTCTTTCTCCACAATTGGACTCCTGGAGCTCCACCTGGGGCCTGGCTAAGGATCTCTGCATCCACTTCCATCAATTATTGGATGAAAGTTCCAGCACGACTGTTAGGGTGTTTGGCCATCTGATCACCAGACTAGGTCAGGCTTTCTCTCGCTCGGCCATTTCCAGTAGTCTACAGTGGATGAATCATTGTGGATTTCTGGGGACCTCTCTAGCACTTTGCTTCTTCCTGTTCTCATGTGGTCTTCATTTATCATGGCCTGTTATTCCTTGTTCTCCCTTTCTGTTCTTGATCTAGCTGGGATCTCCTGCTCTCCTAAGCTTTCTTTCCCTAGAACCTTGCCCTTCATTATTCCCACTGTCGTCCTGGTTGTTCAGGTAGATCTCATGCATTTCTCTGTCATTGTGTGATCCCTGGGTCTTTCCTAGGGTCCTGTTTTCTAGCCTCCCTGGAGTTCTGTAGCAGTCTAGTCATCTTTGTTTTATATCTAGTATCCTACTATGAGTGAGTACATACCATGTTTGTCCTTCTGAGTCTGGGTTACCTCACTCAGGATGATTTTTTTCTAGATCCATCCCTTTGTCTGCAAACCTCATGATGTCATTGTTTTTCTCTGCTGAGTAGTACTCCATTGTGTATATGTACCATATTTTCTTTATCCATTCTTCAGTTGAAGAGCATCTAGGTTGTTTCCAGGTTCTGGCTATTACAAACAATGCTGATATGAACATAGCTGAGCAAATGCCCTTGTGGTATGATTGAGCATTCTTTGGGTATATGCCCAAGAGTGCTACAACTGGGTCTTGGGGGAGATGGATTGCCAATTTTCTAAGGAAGTGCCATATTGATTTCCAAAGTGGCTGTACAAGCTTGCATTCCCACCAGCAGTGGAGGAGAGTTCCCCTTGCTCCGCATCCTCTCCAGCATAAACTGTCTTCTGTGTTTTTGATCTTAGCCATTCTGACAGGTGTAAGGTGGTATCTCAGAGTTGAGATTAAAGGGATACAAATTGGAAAGGAAGAAGTCAAGCTTGCCCTATTTGCAGATGACATAAAAGTATACATGAGTGACCCCAAAAATTAAACCAAGGAACTGATACAGCTTATAAACACCTTCAGCAACATAGCAGGATACAAGATCAACTCAAAAAAATCAGTAGCCTTCCTATATACCATAGACAAGCAGGCTGAGAAGGAAATCAGAGATGCATCACCCTTTACAATAGCCACAAATGATATAAAATACTCTAAGCATGTGAAGGACATATATGACCAGAACTTTAAGTCCCTGAAAAAAGAAATTGAAAAAGATGTCAGAAAATGGAAAGATCTCCCATGCTCCTGCATAGGCAAGATTAACATAGTAAAAATGGTGATTTTACCAAAAGCAATCTACAGATTCAACACAATCCCCATCAAATAACAAACACAATTCTTCACAGACCTGGAAAGAATAATACTCAACTTCATATGGAACAACAAAAAACCCAGGACAGCCAAAAGAATCCTATACAATAAAACAACCTCTAGAGGCATCACGATCCCCAACCCCAAGCTCTACTATAGAGCTAATGTAATAAAAACAGCTTGGTACTGGCATAAAAACAGACACGTCTACCAATGGAATCGAATTAAAGACCCTGACATTAACCCTCACACCTATGAACATGTAATTTTTGACAAAGAAGCCAAAAATGTACAATGGAAAAAAGAAAGCATCTTCAACAAATGGTGCTGGCATAACTGGATGTCAATGTGTAGAAGGCTGCAAATAGATCCATATCTGTCACTGTGCACAAAACTTAAGTCCAAGTGGATCAAAGACCTCAACATAAATCCAGTTACTCTGAACCTGATGGAAGAGAAAGTAGGATGTAGTCTTGAACACATTGGCACTGGAGATTATTTTCTAAATATAACACCAGTAGCACAGACACTGAGGGAAACAATCAATCAATGGGACCTGTTGAAACTGAGAAGCTTTTGTAGAGCAAAGCACACAGTCAATAAGACAAAGTGACAGCCTACAGAATGGAAAAAGGTCTTCACCAACCCCACATCTGACAGAGGGCTGATATCCACAATATATAAAGAACTCAAGAAGTTAGACATCAAAATGCCCAACAATCCAATTAAGAAATGGGCGATAGGACTAAACAGAGAATTCTCAACAGAGGAAGCTCAAATCGCTGAAAGACATTTAAGGAATTGCTCAACATCCCTAATTATCCAGGAAATGCAAATAGTTCTCTTTCAATTGAAAGCTCTCACATCTTCTTCCTATGATCTGTCTAACTACCTATTTATTTTCATCCCTCTACTCTCAATTCAAGTGCAATGCAGGGATCATTTTCTACATTCTCTATAAAATTAAACCAACTCTTTCTGGAGAATTTGCATACAAGTCTATAGTGTCATGAATATGATGCATTTTTTAATAATATTATCATGTCTCGAACCTCTGCTTTAGAGATCTCATACACAATATAGATAAGGCATGTTGTATACAAAATCTTTAAAGTGGTGATCTTATTTACCACTGTATTTCAAGCATCTACACATAAACAGTAAATATTTTGAAATATTTAGAGTATGTGTGAAAGAATAAAAATTTGGATGAATAGTTAGGAATAGATAACATAGGTAAAATAAAAACCCCAGTTCATTCAAGCACTAAGAAAAGTTCAGAGTGGGAGAAATTTTCTTACCCAGGGATGAGCACACCAATTTCTTACCCAATGCTGTATAGTCAGCCCTGAGAAAACAAACATACAAGCAGCATTATACAGACCAAGCAACCTGCATTATTTAGGAAAGAGAGAGAGAGAGAGAGAGAGAGAGAGAGAGAGAGAGAGAGAACCTGTGTCAACAATTAAAGAAAAAGAGCCCATGAATTTGAAAGAGAGTAGGGAGGTAGTATATGATAGGGTTTAGAGAGAGTAATAAGAGTTGTGTCTGAGGGGTTCTACTTTTATGAAGAGACACCTCTTACAAAGGAAAACATTTCTTTGAGGTTGCTCACTTATAGTTCAGAGGTTTAGTCCATATGATCATTGCAGGACATGACAGTGTGCAGGTAGACGTGGTGCTGGAGAAGGAGCAGAGACTCTTACATCTTGATCCACAGGCAACAAGAAGTGAACTGAGACACCAGCCCTGGCTAAAGCATATATTACCCCTCAAAACCCACCCCCACAGTGACACACTTCTCCAACAAGGCCATGCTTACTTCAACAAACCACACCTCCTAATGGTACCACTCCCTATGAGCCTATGAGCTTACAGGAGCCAATTGCATTTAAACTACCACAAATGGGGATATGATCTAATTATATAATAATCTCATAAAATAAATCATAAAGATCTATAGAATTTCAAGACATTTAAAGCTTAAAACACAGAAATTTATGAAAAGATCCCCTACAAATTCTTCCTCAACCTGACCAGGTAAGAGTTGGGCACCAGATGCTGTTTTAGCACTCATCCAAATTTTATTGCATCATATTCATTTGATCGGTTTCCAAGCCTGACTCTCCCAATAGACTATGAAATCCCTATAGGCTGAATGTCACTCTCATTAAGCTATGAAAACCTAAAATCAAACACAGTTAAATCCCAAAACTAAGTACTGACAGTGTGTCATACTGATCACTGCTCTGTATTAGCACATCCATCTCTTCAATACAAATGGCCTTGGTAGGGGCTTCAGTTATCTGACAGCAGAGAATAAAGCAGAAGTGTAACAAGGCAATCTCCTACATGTGGTTACTATAAAGCTGAGAGAAGAGATTGTAGAAGAACATGTGGGTTATTGAATTCCCTCTACAATTAGAAAGTGTGTAAAAAAATAGCTTTAGGGTTGCATTTTTAACAATGATTTTAACAAATGGGGAAGAGTTGAATGTAGCACTAATCATCTATTATCAATTGACATAAAGTGTAACTACACTTAAATTTATATTACTCAATTCAATATTGTCCATAACGTTGGGCTATCAGCTACTCTCATCTTAAGATTCCATCACTAATCCATCGAATTTGATTACTTCCATTTGTTCACTTTAGCATATTTCCCCCAAGTCTGCAATGCTGCTGTTATTAATATGGAATTTTATGTTATATTGTCTTCAAGTTCCTTCTATAAAGATTGTTACTCTCATGAAGTATCTGATTTTAGGAGTTTTGCTCTCATTTTATATCTTGTCACTGTAGTGATAAGTAGGTCTAGTTTTTATAGTATAGACAGTGCTGATGGGTGGCATTTTTGCTGCATCCTTTAGATGGGTAGCATTTCCATTGCTTTAGATTATAGACCATGAGTACTTCATCCTGTTTCACAAAGCTCTGAAAATCAGTGAAATTTTGTAACTATTTGCCCAAAAATATCTTTTAAAATTTATAGATTTCTCATCAAAACTATATTTCAAATATGTAAATATTGCAAATATTCAAAATAAATATCTGTTTTGATAGTATAATAAATAACATCCTAGGTAATAATAAGACACTGTGACATTTAAACTATATACAATATGATACACTTCACTCTGCTACGATTTAAATAACAGAAGAAAAATACATACCATTCATAGTAAAAATCATGACTTTGTTTCTAACAACTTATGGCATAAAGAATTCTGTGAGTCAATGCTGCAGCTATTGGTATGATTGGCTGTCTATTATGTTTTTCTTACTTTCTAATTCAAGAATACAAAATAATTTGAAAAACTAAAATAGATTTGCCTTTGCAAGCAATATATCTCATTTCATACCTTGCTTTGGAGTTACATTTGTAAGCACTTACGGTTTGGAAAAGCAAAAAGTGAGATTATTTGAAGATCTTAAAACTAATAATTCTGAAGCAAAGTCCTTCCTCTATACCAGCATTTCTCAATCTGAGAGTCATGACCAAATGACCCTTGAATAGGGGATGCCTAAGACCATCAGAAACACAGATATTTATATTACTATCTATAACAGTAGAGAAATTATACTTATGAAGTAGCAATGAAAATAATTATGTGGTTGTGGGCCACTACAACATAAGAAACTATATTAAAGGGTTATAGCATTAGGAAGGTTGAGAATTTCTGACTCTACACTGTTTCAAAAATCATACTACCTAAGCATACTCTAATGACTGAATTGCCCTTCATCCTTCCACCTAACCAAGAAACATATAAACCATTTATATATATATATATATATATATATATATATATATATATATATATATATAACACAGACTAAATGATTTTTAATTATATTTCAAAGCAAACTGTCCAATTTCATTTATCAGAGGTATGCTTAACTTGAAAGAACTTTGTTCTCTAACAATAATCAATTCCAGTTTATGACCACCTTATAATTAGTTGCTACATTGCAATGTATTCACCCTTACTAGTTTGAAGTAATCTGTAAAGCTAATAATTATAGTCTTTATTATATAATTTAGTCTCTGATAAATGATGATTGTATCCCAAACTTGATTACTGTGTGTCTCTGGATTTAACAGTGACATATTATTAAAAACACTTGTCTTTAACAGAAGCATAAATATGCTATAAAATGTTGAATCCGATTATGACTATTTTCAAAGTCTTTCAAAACATGGGAAATATTAAAATGAACTTGTTATTTGTAAAGACAGAGCTTGCTAACAAATTTGTGATTTCTATTGTGATACTAAAATCTGTTCTGAAACAGCATGATTAGGCAGATCACCAATATTTTCTAGTTGTACATGGAAGATAGCTTTGCTCAAAATACATTGATTTTTCTACCTTCATTTTAAATTACTCAACATTCTTCTCTTGACTTAGCATATTACTAATCATAAAATTGTTAATTAATTGGTCTAACAGTCATGGGTCTTAAAATTGGAGATGGTAATTACTTCTAAGAATTTCCTATTCAAATCACAATTATTGCAATGTGTCAAAAATTCTGGGTAGCCGTGATAAGTGTTTCCATTTATTTTGTCCAGTCTGGAAATAATTATAAGGCTACAGGACTGCTCTTATGAATAAAACTGCTAATGTCATTTAGGGAAATTTAAATACAATATATCTATGATGCTCTGGTCTCTGTTTCTAAATTGCAAAACTGCTTCTCAAACAGTCATGGTTAAAAACATGTTTTTGATCATTTTGCCATAAAAAATGATACATCTAGAAAACCTATTAGAGGTTAATTAATTAATTAAATAAACTTAGTCTCTCTCTCTCTCTCTCTCTCTCTCTCTATATATATATATATATATATATATATATATATATATATATATATATAAAATAAAAACAAGCTTTCAATTAATGGCCTGGCCTTTCTTGATTTAATATTGGGAAGTGTGATGAGGACAAAGCAGGAACAGAATCTAAGTCTTTCAATTCTTGGTCGAACAGGGATCAGGATCCACACCCATTTTTATGTCTGATCTCCTGTCCAGGTGCATGAGCCATCCTGTGGCGAAAAGACAGGTGCTGTTTGCAGTGCAGAGAAAGAGCCTCTAAGGAGACTTAGGAGACATACTTAAGCTTACCTCCAGTCATGCTTTGTCTCCTAGTTTACAGACAGGAGGTAATGTGAAGCACTTTAATTTGATGAGAAATTACCTCTACAGGCTCATATATTTGAACACTTGCTCTCTAGTAGTCATGCTATTTGATGAGGTTTTGGAAACTTAAGGACATGAAATCTTGCTGGAGGAAATATCCCACAGGTGGTGAGCTTGTGGTTTTTGTTTTGTTTTGTTTTGTTTTTTTATATCCTCACTCCACTTCCTGTTTTATCTTTCAAAAATGTTGGATCACATTTAGATCAATCTTGGGATACATGTAGCCTACAGAACACAGGTTGAACACAGCTAGTAATTCTATGGGTACACCAAATACCATAACATATACATATAAATAACATATAGAGAGTGAAATTTAAGTACAATATATCTATGATGTTCTGGTCTCTGTTTCTAAATTGCAAAACTACTCTTCTCAAATAGTTGTGGTTAAAATCATGTTTTTGATCATTTTACATATATATATATATATATATATATATATATATATATATATATATGAAAAAGTTAGACACACACACACACAGACACTGTGATATGAACTCCAAGACGGCAGAGATTTGAACTGTCTGGTCTGAGGATTAGGATTGTGTGCAGTCATTCAGAAGAACGTTAAAAAAGGATGTAACTAGGAAGGGAAGACACCTTTTTAAATTTCAGCTGAATATAACAAATTAGGATTGTGACTATCTGTGACTGTCTGACATATTAAAAAAAATCTACCTAAATCCACTAAAGATGTACCAATTAGTTAGTGTACTCAGACAAAACTAATATAAGCACTCCCTGAAATATAGATGCTACCTAGACTGATCAGCCTAATAAAGATGATTGAATAAGTTGTCTGGTTTCTTCCTTGTAGCCAATGAATACTTTTAAATCCATATAAATTAGAAATTCTTAGTTTAATGAGTTTCTTTGATTTTGCACAATAACGTACTAACAATAAGCATCTTGTTACTGTTCCAATTCAATATTCTGCTACACTAAAATTCATCTTATCATTATGCACATCAAATATGCACATGATTGTCAACTCTCAGCAAGTCTTGTTCTTAGGATTAATGCCTTTTTACTGCCTTGTTTTCTTCCCCGTTCTGCAGCTGATATGTGCACCATTGGCCACTCCCTTCACTTGTGTCAGGTCTCATTGAGTCCTAGCACATTTGGCCCTTCCTCCAAGTCCTCATGATGTAGAGTCCTGTTCTTCCACTTACTAAAATTAGATTCTCCCTTAGCCGGCTTCCACACCATTTCTTTACTTTCCCTGGAGTTTTAACAGTCTTAGATGTTTTAATTTACTTGCTTTGCTAAGTTACACTCTTAAATTTTTGCTATTGCTGCAAACTTTTTCAAATAATATCTCATTGCAAAAATTCACACGTTATATTCATACCAGAGTAGAAAAGCATCATTTTTCTAAAATGTTTACATTTTTGAGAGTGTCTGAGGTGCACTGCTTCTATTTGTCACAGTCATTGCTCTGCTGATGCACCATATTCTGAGTCTGTGGCAGCCGACACTCGTCTGTATTGAGCTGACACAGCTTTTGAAGTCATTTTTGAAGGATCTTAATTTCTCAAAACTCTCATTTGACCTTCTTTGCATTCAATTGCTTTTTGAGTTAAAGATAGGAGAGAGCAGAGCAGAATCTATATCAGTAGGCCCCAATTGAATGCTTTATAACGCAATGCTAGGGGGAATCTATTGACAACGGCAAAAGCCAAGTTAATGATTGAGGGTTCCAATTCCCTTTGGTTTAGGAAGACTGATAGCTGAGCATCAAAAAATCATATTTCAGAGCTCCCAGCTTATCAGCAAATTCATCGGTGTGTCTTGTAAAACCACCTGCCTAAATTTTATTCATGCATTTGCTTATTCATACTCTGACTAGTTTCAAAGAGAATTTAAGGCAGCTTACAAAGATAAAATATATTAAAGAAGGTGAGTCCTCGTTCAAAAGAAATTCACATCAATCATAAAGTCAGACACATGTTGTTGGTGGGTCACAAACTCAACACTAAGATTTCTAAGTGAGCAAAGGGGTAAAATCATGGCAATGTGTTCTGGTGAGATTGGCTTCTCTTTTTCTGAAAACTGCAAAGAAGTCACTCCCAAATGTCCACAAGAAAAGATCCTCCATAGGGAATGTGTTTATTCCTAGCATGACACAACACAAATTTCCATATGGACATGATTAGAAATAAAAGATTTTGCTAGCAAACAAATTGTTAGCCAATAGTCAAGGCACGGTCAAAATTCACTTGAAAGAACTCAGCTATCAAGCATATACAAGTCAAACAACAGTTCTGACTCTGCCAAGTCAGCACCTCTATTATTGTTGTTGATCTGTTTGTTACTATAATTATGATTATGTGTCTGTTGAAATCTACACGTCCTTAAAATCTAGTTCAAATGTACTTTCAGGTATGTAATACAGTCCATAAAAACATAAATATATGAGGTTCCAAGAAGCACGGCTTATTGATTCATACACACTTATGTGATTTAAAGTCACTTGCTTTACTTCTGCAAGCTTAAGCTTCTGTGTATATAAAATGGAACTAGACACTTAACTCATGAAATGGCCATCATTTTAAAACTAGGTAATGCAACATAATGAGCAGCCAACAAACAACAGCTTCAACTACCTAAAATAGTCTTTATTCACATAATTAATACTTTGTCTTCATGCAAAGGTACAATGAAGGAAATGAAAAGGAGGTGTGTGAGAGATATTCATTTCTTATAATCTAGCTTGATGCTTTTGACATGTGGTGGGAGAACAGGTTCAAAGTTTTGACCCAGTAGCATAAACTCCTTGTATAATCTCTATCTCTTGACTAGAATTCACATCTTAGTATAATGAGATGCTGCTCCTGCAACAATGTTGCACCATATTGTTGAAGGGATTCTGCAGGTATCCTGATTCCTAATCAATTGACTGTGAGCTATTCTGAAAGATGAGCATCCCCAGAACTCAGACTGGAGGTTTTTTTTTAAAGTCAAAGAGATTATCAGCTTTAGGGAAATTCTCAGGCCATTTACTTTTCAGTCTGGAGAAATCTGATCAGAGGATTTTGTTGTTTTATTTCAGGTTCCTGCCTCCTGGAAATGGTTAGTAAAATTTGTTGGTTTAAGTTGTTGAGTTTGTGGTAACTTATTACCCACTAACAGAAAATTAGCATATCACAGACTTATTCCTTAACAGTCATGACCTTGGGTCAGGCAACTTGTACAATGGAAGATAATGGCATTTAATGTTCATCAAAGTTTCAGAGGCAATTATGATTATAATTATGTTTGTACTAGTAAAGAATAAATACTACAAAGTTCAGGATACTGTTATTAATCTTACTGCAGTCTGGAGCTTAAAAATTGCTTTTGAACTCCAGCAATTTATTCATGTTTCTTCTCAATTTTTACAAGAGTCTGGAAAAGGAAACTTCTATTTTATCTTTGGATCTGATTCTTTTAAAACCTGTAGAATTAATTACGCATGGAATCAGAATGGTGGCTACCTCCCACCCACTGAGAGGATAGTTCAAGTGTGAAGAAACCTCATGATCTAAAAAATGCTCCATATCTTGTTCTGGATAGTGCATCTGTAAAACTTAGTAAGCCCTGTACTTAATATTAGTGTACTTTGTGAATTTTCTGTTTTTGTTAACCTTTAATTTTTTAAAAATATATTGTCAAATTAAGAAAGGATCAATATGTAAAAATTGTGGTATGTTAAATAAAATATATTACATATTACAGTTATTTTTCAAATAAACTAAAACAAATTGGACACAAAATACAATATGTATAAGCTAGGTGTTGCACAGAAAGCTGCCATAACAGTTACAGAACACTGTAAAGTGGTAAAACCAGGTCATCCACTCTCCCTTTTGCCCTTCATCTTCTGATATTTTAACACGCTAGTGGTAAAGTATTTAAACATTATAGGCACTAGCATTTTGAAGAATTGAAGCCAAACATTTAAATGTTCTTCATCAATCATATAGTTTTGCTAAGACAAATGAAATGTTAAAAGACACCACGTTGCTGGAGACCTGGTGCAAACAGTGAACTTAGGGAAAGACCATGTGCTTGTGCTGCTGGGACTTTCTTGAAACAACATTGAACTCTCATTGACAGAGGCAGCAGGTTAATTAAGAAATCTCTTCCGCATGACACATGTTCAATACAGATTGGCGTTCCCTGAGATGTGGTTATAGTAAATGCTTGTTCATCAATACTCACTCAGTTGATTGACCTTTTCTAAAATGAGAAAGACGCCACTTGCTTCAAAGATTTTGCCTGCAAAGTCACTGCATGGAAGAACGGGAGGCAGCCATTTGAGAAACATCAGAAGATAAACTGCATTGTATGTCAGAATTATTTCAATGGTCTGTTCACCCCACTGACTCTGCTGGATGTTTTTGAAAAGCAGCATGGAAGCTACTTTTTATGACTTCAATTTCAGAAAAAAACAGGAAAGCCCTCCAGTTCTCCTTAACTTTCAGGATTTGTCTTAGAACTTATAAGGACTTTGTAGATCATTGGAGGCAAACACTTCTTTAAAAAGTAAGAAAAGAAAGCCCAGAGACATTAAATTACTGGGAGAAGAAAGGACTAATGAAGAACTATTATAAAATATAATGCTAGTATATAATATTCAAATAATGGTTTCATTAAGGAAAGTATATCAGTGTGTTAATCAGTTTGATTGATTTTTTTTTGGTATGCATGCCTTTTTAGTTATTTTTTCATTTATTTTACATACTGACCACAGTTTCCTCTCCTTTCTCTCCTCCTCTTCCCTCCCCCTTCCCATCTGCACCCCTTCCCATCCACTCATCTGCTCTTCCTATCTCCATTCAGGGAAGTAAGAGACAGCTAACTTTGGTTGGTGCTTGCATTGCAAGCATGAGAACTTGAGTTTTGTCCCCTGAAACCAAATTTAAAAAACTAGGAGTGGTCTACAAAGTCTGGCATACAAAGTTGAGGCAGGGCCTAGCCCCTCCTGTCCCCACCCTCTGCATCAATGCTGAGCAAGGTAGCCCACCATAGGGGATGGTCTCCAAAATGCCAGTTCATGCATCTGGTATAAGTCCTGTTCCTACTGTCGGGCCCCACAGCCAGATCAAACTTTGTAACTGTTACTCACATTCAGAGGGCCTAGTTTGGTACCATGCAGGTTCCCCAGCTGTCAGTCCAGAGTCCATGAGTCAGTGAGCTTCCAGAAATTGTTGACTATGCAAAGGAGGCCTTACCCCTCTAAAGAGTGTATGAGGGGTGGGATATGAGGGAGATTGAGAGGATGGGAGAAGGAGATGGAGGGGGAACTGGGAATAGTATGTAAAATGAAAAAATAATTAAACTAAAAAAAATCCACCTTTTCTTTAAAAAAAAAAAAAAAGCCAGGTATAGTGGTAAATCCTTGTAAACCCAACCCTGGAGAGGCAGAGACAAGCAGATCCCTGTGGTTTGTTTACTAGCCAACCAGCCTAGCTAGTGAATTCCAGGTCAGTTAGATACCACCACATCTCAAAAAATAAATAGATTCCCTGGAAATATTCAGTACACACCAGCCATAGAGTCGGGGGTCTTTACTCTCCCTTCTCTCCTCCAAGTCCAATCCCCCAACTCTGTAGCAGGCCACCTGCTGTGGCCACTCTGCACTCTGTTCCCATTCCCAGGGGTCTGCTTGGATCCTAGTGGTACACCCTGCTTTCCTCCCTCCTGTGGATCAACTTAGCTCCTCTTTTATTCCATCACCATTCTTAAGAGTCAGCTCCCAATACCTAGAAACATATCTTACCTGGGACCCCAAGTGTCCACACCTGACAGGACATTCAGATGTGTTCACTACCAGGAAACCACAGCCACCACATTCCCCTGAGAACCACAAAGGGCAACAGAAACCAAGGAATGGAACATGTACCCAACAAAGACAACACCAGATATCAACACCTAGAATTACAATAATCCCAAACCCAGGTGTTTAGATACAAACATAAAAGCACCATCAATAGCAGCCAGAACAATTTCTCTGCTAGAGCCCGGCAACTCCACCACAGTAGGCCCTGAATCCTGCAACAGAGCTGAAGCAAGAGGTGGGGACTTCAATTAGCTACTATGCGTATATTAGAAGTCCTTAAACAGGATATTGATAAATCTATTAATGGATCCTATGAAAGAATACACAAAAAAGAATGAAAGAGAGGGAGAGGAAGGAAGGAAGGAAGGAAGGAAGGAAGGAAGGAAGGAAGGAAGGAAGGAAGGAAAAGAAAGTGGTAGAATGAAATAAAGAAAACAGTTCAAGACATGTAAATTGAAATAAAATCAACAAGGAAAAGGTAAACCAAGAGAAAACTTGAAGTGAAAAATTTAGGAACTTGAACAAGAACCTCAGAGGCAAATCCCATTACCAGAATACAAGAAATGGAAGAGAGAATCTCAGGCTTTGTAGATAAGATAGAAAAAGTGGAAAGTTTGATGACAGAACATTAAAAAAAATGAGCAAACAACAACATTATCAAAAATAAAAAGCAGAGGCATAAGTCATCCAGGAAATCTGGGACTCCATGGAAAGAACAAACTTATGAAAGAGAAAAATACAGCAAGAAGAAGAAACTTAGGTCAAAAGTACAGAAATGTTTTCAACAAAATCAAAGAAGAAAATTCCCTTAACCTAAAGAAGGTGGTGCTTATTAAGTTTCAAGAAGGATACAGAACACCAGATAGACTGGACAAGAAAAGAAAGTCTTCTTAGCACACAATAATCAAAATAATAAATATAAAGAGAGAATATTAAAGGAAACAAGGGGAAAAGATCAAATAACATATAAAGACATTCCTATTAGATTAATACCTAACTTATCAGTGAAGAATTTAAAAAGCCAGAAGGCTCTCGACATATGTTCTATAGACTCCAAGAGACACAGAAACCAGACCAGACTGCTATATCCAGCAAAACTTTAGATCACAATAGATGGAGAATACAAGACATTCCATGATAGAATACAAATTTAGAGTTTGATAAATCCAGTACTACAGAAGGCACTAGAAGAAAAATTCAACTTGAAGAAGTTAAAGTTAACCACAGCCAAGGAAACCTAAGAAAGAAATAGTATCAGACCAGCAAATCCAAAAAAGGAGAGGCCTACACCATAAGCACAGAATGATAAGAATCATCCAGCACTGTTACTGGTAACTCTCAACAAGCTGGTATAGCCATTTTAATATCTGACAAAATATACTTCAAATCAAAACTAATTAGAAGAGGTAGGGAGGGACACTATATACTCACTGAAAAACAATTCTACCTAGATGATATTATTATTATAAAAATCTAGGCACCAAATGGAAGGGCACTCAAGATTATAAAAATTACTAGTACAGCCCAAATCACACATTTACCCTCACACAGTGATAGTATTTGACTTCACTACCACAACTCTCATCAATTCAGGTCATCTAGACAAAAACTAAACAGATACATACTGGAGCTAACAGATGTCATAAACCAAACCTAACAGATATCTACAGAACATTTCACTCAAACACAAGAGAATATACCATCTTCTCAGCACCTCTTGGAACTCTTTCCAAAATTGACCATATACTTGGATACAAAGCAAGTCTCAATAGATACAAGAAAATTGAAATAACACTCTGTATCCTATCTGAACAATATGGATAAAAGCTGGCTATCAACAACAAAAGAAACAACAGAAAGCTTTAAAAAATGTGGAAATTTCTAGATCCATCCATTCGCCTGCAAACCTCATGATGTCATTGTTTTTCTCTGCTGAGTAGTACTCCATTTTGTATATGTGAAACTGAAAGAAACAAGGCAGCCAGAGTTTAAATGGGAATGGAGGGGAGGGGCTAGGGGGAAGGTGGGGGCAGGAGGGGGAAGGACAGCGGAACCCATAGCTGATGTGTAAAATTAAAACACAAATATAATAAATAACAATAAATAAATGTGGAAATTGAAACAACTTACTACTGAATAAAAAAACAGGATAAGACCAAAATTAAGAAACAAATTAAAGACTTTCTAGAAATTAAAGAAAACAAACACACACTATACCCAAACTTATGGGACACAATGAAAGTGATTCTAAGAAACAAGTTCATAGCACTAAGTGACTAAATATAAAAATTGAAAAAAATCTCATTAACTGAACAGCACAACTAAAATATCTAGAACAAAAAGAGGAAATAACTCCCCAAAAGAGGAGACAGCGAGAAATATTCAAACTTGGGGCTAAATTCAGTGAAGTAGAAACAAGCCAGGCATGGTGGCACACACTTTTAATCCTAGAACTCAGGAGGCAGAAACAGGCAGGTTTGTGTGAGTTCCAGCCAACCTGGTCTGCAAAGCAAGTTCCAGGACAGCCATAACTGTTATGTAAATAAATTCTGTCTTGAACAGTCTAAATAAATAAATAAATAAATAAAATCAAACAAAAATCAAAGGATCAATGAAACAAAGACTTTATTCTTTGAGAAAATCAATAAAATTGACAAATTCTTAGCAGAGAGAGAACATGCAAATTAACAAGATTAGAGATTAAAAAAATCAGGACATAACAAGAGACACCAAGGAAACCCAGAAACTCATAATGACATAACTCTAAAAACCTGTACTCCTCCAAATTAGAAAAATCTGAAAGAAATGGATAGTTTCCTCAATATATACTACCTATCAAATTTAAATCACAATCATACAAGTGATTTAAATAAACCTATAACCCCTAAGTGAAAATGAAGCGATCATTAAAAGTGTCCCAACCAAGAAAAGTCTGTTTTAGCACAGAATGCTATCAAGCTTTCAAAGAAGAATTAATTCTAATACTCAGCAAATTATTTCACAAAACAGAAACAGAAAGAACACTGCCCAATTTTTTTATGAGGCCAGATTTTCCCTAATATCTTAATCACATGAAGACCCCCAAAAGAAAAGAATTACAGGTCAATTTCCCTTATGAGCACAGATGCAAAAAGATATTTAATAAAATACTTGCAAAATGAATCCAAGAAAACAACAGAAAAGCCATCCACTATGATCATTTAGGCTTCATCCCAAAGATGCAAGGTAAGTTCAGTGTACATAAATTGATACACATAATCCACCTTATAAACGTACTGAAAAATAAAAACTACATGATCATCTCATTAGATATAGAAAATGCCTTTGACAAACTCCAAAATGCCCTCATTATTAAAAAGAGAGAGAGAGAGAGAGAGAGAGAGAGAGAGAGAGAGAGAGAGAGAGAATGAGAAATATACATTCTGGTAAATTATATATTGTGTTAATAAAATCTGGAGGCAGGGGAGAAAGCTTATAAAATGGCCTTTCATTCACCCTGTTTTTTAAAAAAAAAAAAAACCTGAAGAGATTAGGGATATAACAGATATACATCAATGTAATAAAAGTAATTCACAGTAAGGCCATAGCCAATATTGTCTTAGCATTTCTACTGTTGTGACAAAACACCATGATGAAAATAACTTGAGGAGGCTTATACTTGCACAGCAGTGTTCATTATCACACTAAGTCAGGACAGGAGCTCAAATAGGAAAGGAAACTCAAGGCAGGAGCTGATGCAGAAGCCATGGAAGGAGACTGCTTACTGGCTTCTTCAACATGGCCTGCTTAGTATGCTTTCTTGTAGAACCCAGGACCACTATCCTAGGCATGACCCTGCCCACAATGGGTTGTATTCTCCCCATCAATCACTAATTAAGAAAATGCCTTATAGGCCTGCCTAAAACCTGATACTATAAAGCCATTTTCTTAATTGAGGTTCCTTCAGCTAAGATGTCTTTAGCCTATTTTAAGTTGACATGAACAGAAATTCAAAGCATTTATAGTAAAATCAAGAACAAAACATGGTTGTCCACTATCTCCATACCTATCCAATACAGAGCATAAAGTCTTAGCTAAAGAATAAGACAACTAAATGAGATCAAGGGGATAGAAATAGGAAGGGAAAATGTCAAAGTATCTTTATTTACACACGATAATATACAAGAGTGACTCTAAATATATCTATAGGAAACTCCTACAGTTAATAAATGCCTTCAGCAAAGTAGCAGGATAAAATATTAACACAAAAATTAGTACCATTCCTTTAAACAAATAGCAAAGAGACTGAGAAAGAAACTAGGGAAATAGCACCTTTCACAGTAGCCTCAAAAATGTAAAGTATCTTGGGGTAACTCCAACCAGGCAAGTGAAAGATTTATATAATAAAAACTTCAAAGTCTTTGAAGAAAGAACCTAAAGAAGATATCAGAAGATGGAAAGATTTTGCATGCTCATGGACAACTAGGATTAATATGGCCATCTTACCCGAAGCAATATACAGATTCAGTGCTATCCCCAGCAAAATTCCAACACAGTTCTTCACAGAACAAAGAATAACCTTCAGCTTCATATGAAAACAAAAAACCCAGAATAGATAAAAATGTCCTGAATAGTAAAAGAAACACTGATGATATCACCATCATCAATTTCAAGTTACACTAGAGATCTATATTAATAGAAGAAGCATGATATTGCACAAAAACAGAGACATTGATCAATGGAATCAAATTGAAGACCAGAAATAAGTCCACATACTTATGGGCACCTGATTTTTTTTAATAAGGAAGCAAAAATGCACACTGAATAAAAGACATCATCTTCAAAAGTATTCCTGAGCAAACTGAATGTCTGTATGTAGAATAATGCAAATAGATCCACACTTATCACCCTAAGAAAACTCAACTCCAAGTGGATCAAAGAACTCAACAAAATCCAGGTACACTGAACTTGAGAGAAAAGAAAGTGAGGAATAATCTTTAATTTATTAACACAGGAAAAGACTTTCTGAACAGAGCACCAATAGCACAGGAATTAAGAACAACAATTAACAAATGAGACGTCATGAAACTAAGAAGCTTCTGTATGACAAAACCCGCCATCATTCAGACAAAGCAGTAGGCAACACAGTGGGGAAATATTTTTAGCAGCTACATATCCAATAGAGGGCTAATACCCAAAATATATAAGGAACTCTAAAAACTGGGCATCAAGGAAACAAATAGCCCAATTAAAAATGGGGTACACAGCTAAACAGAGAATTCTCAAAAGAAGAAGCTCAATTGACTGAAAAACTCTTAAATAAATGTTCAACATCCTCAGTTATCATGGAAATGCAAATCAAAATTACTTTGAGATTTCATCTTAAACCATTAGAATGGTTAAGATCAATGAAACAAGTGACATTTCAGGCTGATGAGGATGTGGAGTAAGGGGAACACTCATTCATTGTTGGTGGGAGTAAAAATTTGTACAGATACTATAGAATACAATGTGGCTGTTCCTCAGGAAGATGGAAATCAATCTACTTCTAGATCCAGCTGTACCACTCTTGGGCATATACCCTAAAGAGGCTTCATCCTTCTATACAGACATTTATTCAACCATGTTCATTGCTGTCCTGTTCAAAGTAGGCAGAACTAAAAACAGCCCACAAATGAATGGAGAACTAAACTGTGTCATATTTATACAACAGAATATTACCTTGTTAATAAAAATGAATTTATGAAATTTACAGGTAATTAGCTAGAAATAGAAAGAAAATTATCCTGAATGAGGTAACAGACCTAGAAATGCAAATATTGTATGTATTTCTTTCTTTTTTTTTTTGAGTAAGATTACAGAAGCTTTATTTTCTGCCATAATAGGTTTTCTCCCTAATCCCAGGTTTGAGAGGATAGCTAGTAATATGGGAGAAGTGGGTTTTTTCTCTCTCTCTCCTTTTTTTAATTTATTATATTTGTGTTTTAATTTTATACATCAGCCATGGGTTCCCCTGTCCTCCCCCCTCCTGCCCCCACCTTCCCCCCATCCCCTCCCCTCTATTCCCATCTCCTCCAGGGCCAAGACTCCCCTGGGGATTCATTTAAATCTGGTGGATTCAGTACAGGCAGGTCCAGTCCCCTCCTTCCAGGCTGAGCAAACTGTCCCTATGTAAGCCCAAGGTTCCAAACAGCCAGCTCATGCACTAAGGACAGTTCCAGGTCCCAATGCCTGGGTGCCTCCCGAACAGTTCAAGCTATTCAATTGTCTCACTTATCCAGAGGGCCTGATCCAGTGGGGGGCTCCACAGCTTTTGGTTCAAAATTCATAGGTTTCCATTAGTTTGGCTATTTGTCCCTGTGCTTTTCCAATCTTGATCTCAACAATTCACACTCTTACAGTCCCTTCTCTTTCTCCACAATTGGACTCCTGGAGCTCCACCTGGGGCCTGGCCAAGGATCTCTGCATCCACTTCCATCAGTTATTGGATGAGAGTTCCAGCACAACTGTTAGGGTGTTTGGCCATCTGATCACCAGACTAGGTCAGATGAGGCCCTCCCTTGACCACTGCCAGCAGTCTACAGAGGATGTATCATTATGGATTTCTGGGGACCTCTCTAGCACTCTGCCTATTCCTGTTCTCATGTGGTCATCATTTATCATGGTCTGTTATTCTCTGTTCTCCCTTTCTGTTCTTGATCCAGCTGGGATCTCCTGCTCCCCTAAGCTTCTTTCCCTCGAACCTTGCCCTTTATTACTCCCACTATGACCCAGCTTGTTCATGTAGATCTCATCCATTTCTCTGTCATGGGTAATTCCTGGGTCTTTCCTAGGGTCCCGTTTTCTAGGTAGCCTCCCTGGAGTTGAGTAGCAGTCTAGTCATCTTGGTTTTACATCTAGTATCCTAGTATGAGTGAGTACATACCATGTTCGACTTTCTGAGTCTGGTTTACCTCACTCAGGATGGTTTTTTCTAGATCCATCCATTTGCCTGCAAACCTCATGATGTCATTGTTTTTTCCTGCTGAGTAGTACTCCATTGTGTATATGTACCATATTTTCTTTATCCATTTTTCAGTTTAAGGGCATCTAGGTTATTTCCAGTTTCTGGCTATTACAAATAATGCTGATATGAGCATATCTGAGCAAGTGCCCTTGTGGTATGATTGAGCATTCCTTGGGTATATGCCCAAGAGTGCTACAGCTGGGTATTGGGGGAGATGGATTCCCAGTTTTCTAAGGAAGCACCATATTGATTTCCAAAGTGACTGTACAAGCTTGAATTCACACCAGCAGTGGAGCAGAGTCCCCCTTGTTCCACATCCTCTCCAGCATAAGCTGTCTTCTGTGTTTTTGATCTTAGCCATTCTGACAGGTGTAAGGTGGTATCTCAGAGTCGTTTTGATTTGCATTTTCTGGATAATTAGGGATATTGAGCAATTCCTTAAATGTCTTTCAGTCATTGGAACTTCTTCTGTTGACAATTCTCTGTTTAGTTCTATAGCCCATTTCTTAATTGGACTGTTGGGCATTTTGATGTCTAATTTCTTGAGTTCTTTATATATTCTGGATATCAGCCCTCTGTCAGATGTGGGGTTGGTGAAGACCTTTTCCCCATTCTGTAGGCTGTCACTTTGTCTTGTTGACTGTGTCCTTTGCTCTACAAAAGCTTCTCAGTTTCAACAGGTCCCATTGATTGATTGTTTCTCTCAGTGTCTGTGCTACTGGTGTTATATTTAGAAAGTGCTCTCTGGTGCCAATGCGTTCAAGACTACTTCCTTCCTACTTTCTCTTCTATCAGGCTCAGAGTAACTGGATTTATGTTGAGGTCTTTGATCCACTTGGACTTAAGTTTTGTGCACAGTGACAGATATGGATCTATTTGCAGCCTTCTACATGTTGACATCCAGTTATACCAGCACCATTTGTTGAATATGTTTTCTTTTTTCCATTGTATATTTTTGGCTTCTTTGTCAAAAATTATATGTTCATAGGTGTGCTGGTTAAGGTCAGGGTCTTCCATTCTATTTCACTGGTCCACATGTCTGTTTTTATGCCAGTACCAAGCTGTGTTTATTAGAGTAGCTCTATAGTAGAGCTTAAGGTAGGGGATCGTGATGCCTCCAGAGGTTGTTTTATTGTACAGGATTCTTTTGGCTATCCTGGGTTTTTTGTTTTTCCATATGAAGTTGAGTATTATTCTTTCCAGGTCTGTGAAGAGTTGTGTTGGTAATTTGATGGGGATTGTGTTGAATCTGTAGATTGCTTTTGGTAAGATTTCTCATATATGGATGCTAGTTATTAGTCATTAATAAGGAAGCTATAATCCATATAGCCACAGCAGTTAGGAATACAGTAATGTATAAGGAGAGAGGAATGGTCATCACTAAGAAGGGGAAATAGAATAGATAGGTATAGATGAATGGGGGCTGGGGACTGGAATGGGAGCTTCAGATGGGGAGGGAGAAGAGAGGGGGTAAGGAAAAGCTACATGGAGGCACTGTTAAAACTAAGGGACATTGAAGTGTCATGTGGGAACCTAATACAGTCAAAATTTCCTAAAATATATACATATATGAAGGTGATCTAACTAAATCACCAAATACTAGGGGAGAGAGAGCCCCAAATGGAATTTCCTGTCACCAAATGATGCTTCCTGTACAGGGAATGGGTGACATTTAATCGAGTTGTTATCCAAAAGGGTCCCATGGGATCCCCCAAATAACCCAGGCTATTTCCAAGGTTACTCTTTGTTGTACTCCAATTGACTGTAAGGCCATAATGCCAAAGACAGCATCTACACAATCCATTGAAGACAACAAACTTTACTTGGTGCCTCCCTGGACCTCTACAGACTGGAATATACAGTGCACACTACCAAAGGTGAAAGCCAAAGCCAACACAGCTATAAATTCATCCTTCTACACTGGTGACCTACCTACAGGATATGTTGGTGCATTAGTGGCACAAAGCTTATGTGAGTAATCAATCAGTATCTGATTTGATTTAAGGCCCAGTCCAGAATGGAACCCATGCCCAGAACTGTTTTGGTGACCCAGAACCTGATACTAGATAGTCCACAAACCTAGGGAAATATAAAGTAAAAAACATAGCAATAAAATAACCACACTCTGATATACTCACAGATTCATATCTTGCACAGCCATTATCAGAGAATCTTCCCCCTGCAGCAGATGGGAACAAATTCAGAAACCCACAACCAGAGAATGTAAAGAGAATGAGAGATCTTGAAACACTCAGCCCCAAATGGGATGTCTACA
Source organism: Onychomys torridus (assembly GCF_903995425.1). NCBI lineage: Eukaryota > Metazoa > Chordata > Mammalia > Rodentia > Cricetidae > Onychomys > Onychomys torridus. The sequence continues at coordinate 68,014,962 of NC_050445.1, read as the reverse complement.
TCAACCACATCTACCTACTCCTCAGGGCTCAGGGAACTCAGAGGAAGAGGGGGGGGGGCAAAAAGAGTGTAAGAACCAAAAAGAACAGAGGACACCAAGGAAACAAGGCCTTCTAAACAAAATATGACTGATATGAACTCATAGACACTGGCAGCATGCACAGGACCACCATAGGTCTGTACTAGATAGGGTCCCAGAGCTGGGAGAAGAAGATGCATCCTCCACCCCTTACCCCAAAGCAATCTTCAGTTGATTTCTACTTGCAAATGAAAAATTGATTTTCTCTAAGGTAGTCTCACTGGGGAAACAAACATCTCTCTCTCTCTCTTTTTAATAATTTAGTTTGACAACTTTATTACATTGAATGTCCTCAATTCTTTTTTTTATTCATTTTTTTTATTAAGAGATTTTTCTGTTCACCCTACACACCAACCACAGATTCCCATGTCCTCCATCTTCCTGCCCCTCAGCATTCCCTCCCAACCCACCCCCTACTCCCACCCCCTCCAAGGCAAGGCCTCCCATGGGGAGTCAGCAGAGCCTGGCATACTCAGGTGAGGCAGGTCCAAGCCCCTCCTCCCTGCACCAAGGCCTCACAAAGTGTGCCACCATAGGCACCAGGCTCCAAAAAGCTGGCTCATGTACTAGGGACAGGTACCGATCCCACTGCCTGGGGTCCCCCTAAACAGTTCAAGCTAAACAACTGTCTCACTTATCTAGAGGGTCTAGTCCAGTACTGTGGGGGTTCCTCAGCTATTGGTCCATAGTTCATGCACTTCCACTAGTTGGGCTAGTTGTCTCTGTACTTTTCCAATTGTGGTTTCAATATCTCTTGCTCATAGAATCTGTCCTCTTTCTCATTGATTGGACTCCTGGGGCTCTGCTTGGGACCTGGCCGTGGATCTCTGCATCTGCTTCCTTCATGGATGAGGGCTCTATAATGACAGTTAGGGTATTCAGGAATCTGATCACCGGAGCAGGCCAGCTCAGGCACCTTCTTGACTATTGCCAATAGTGTATGGTGGAGTCATCCTTGTGGATTCCTGGGAACCTCCCCAACACTCTGCCTCTCCCTATTCCCATGGTATTTTCATTTATCATGGTGTCTCTTTCCTTGCTCTCCCATCCTGTTCCCATTCCAGCTCAAACCTCCCACTTGTTTAAGCTCTCATCCCCCATCCCTTGCCCTACATTACCCCCTCTCACCCCCAGTTTGCTAATGTAGATCCCTTCTACTTCTCTATCATTGGATGATCCATGTGTCCTTCCTAGGGTCCTCCTTAACAGCTAGCCTCCCTGTAGCTGTGGGTTGCAGTCTGTTCATCCCTCTCTTTATATCTAGTATCCACTTATGAGTGAGTACACACCATGTTTGTCCTTCTGAGTCTCGGTTACCTCACTCAGGATGATATTTTCTAGTTCCATTCATTTGCCTGTAAACCTCATGATGCCATTGTTTTTTGTTTGTTTGTTTTTTGTTTTTTTTTTTCTGCTGAGTAGTACTCCTTTGTGTATATGTACCATGTTTTCTTTATCCATTCTTCAATTTAGGGGCATCTAGGTTATTTCCAGGTTCTGGCTATTACAAATAATGCTGCTATGAACATAGGTGAGCAAATGTTCTTACGGTACAATTGAGCAATCCTTGGGTATATGCCCAAGAGTGGTATAGCTGGAAGTGATATTGAGAAAGATTAATTGCCAATTTTCTGAGAAACCACCATACTGATTTCCAAAGTGGCTGTACAAGTTTGCATTCCCACCAACAGTGTAGGCATGTTCCCCTTGATTCACATCCTCTCCAACATAAGCTTTCTTCCATGATTTGGATCTTAGCCATTCTGACAGGTGTAAGATGGTATCTCAGAGTTGTTTTGATTTGCATTTCCCTGATAAATAAGGATGTTGGGCAATTCCTTGAATGTCTTTGGCCATTTGAGATTCTTCTGTTGAGAATTCTGTTTAGCTCTGTAGCCCATTTTTTAATTGGACTGTTAGGTATTTTGATGTCTAGTTTCTTGTGTTCTTTATATATTCTGGATAACAGCCCTCTGTCAGATGTGGGGTTGGTGAAGATCTTTTCCCATTCTGTAGGCTGTTGTTTTGTCTTGTTGACCGTGTCCTTTGCTCTACAAAAGCTTCTTAGTTTCAAGAGGTCCCATTTATTAATTGTTGCTCTCAGTGTCTGTGCTACTGGTGTTATATTTAGGTAGTGATCTCCAGTGCCAATGCGTTCAAGACTACTACCTACTTTCTCTTCTATTAAGTTTAGTGTAACTGGATTTATGTTGAGGTCTTTGATCCACTTGGACTTAAGTTTTGTGCACAGTGACAGATATGGATATATTTGCATTCTTCTACGTGTTGGCATCCAGTTACCCCATCACCATTTGTTGAAGATGCTTTCTTTTTTCCATTGTACAGTTTTGGCTTCTTTGTCAACAATTACACATTCATATCTGTGAGGATTAATGTAAGGGTCTTCAATTCGATTCCATTGGTCCACATGTCAGTTTTTATGCCAGTACCAAGCTGTTTTTATTACTGTAGCTCTATAGTAAGGCTTAAAGTCAGGGATCATGATGCCTCCAGAGGTTGCTTTGTTGTACAAGATTCTTTTGACTATCCTGGGTTTTTTGTTTTTCATATGAACTTAAGTATTGTTCTTTCCAGGTCTGTGAAGAATTGTGTTGGGATTTTGATGGGGATTGCACTGAATCTGTAGATTGCTTTTGGTAAGATTGCCATTTTTTACTATGTTAATCCTACCTATCCATGAGCATGGGAGATCTTTCCATTTTCTGATATCTTCTTCAATTTCTTTCTTCAGAGACTTAAAAGTTTTGTCACATAGGTCCTTCAGTTGCTTAGTTAGAATTACCCCAAGGTATTTTATATGATTTGTGGCTATTGTAAAGGGTGATATTTCTCTGATTTCTTTCTCAGCCCTTTTATCATTTGTATATAGGAGGGCTACTAATTTTTTGTTGTTGTTGTTGTTGAGTTAATCTTGTATCCTGCTACCTTACTCAAGGATTTTATCAAGTGTAGGAGTTCCCTGGTAGATTTTTTTGACTTCATTTATATACACTATCATGTCATCTGCAAATAGTGAAAGTCTGACTTTTTCCTTTCCAATTTGTATCCCCTTTATCTCCTTTTGTTGTCTTATAGCTTTAGCTAGACCTTTGAGTACTATATTGAATAGATATGGGGAGAATGGACAGACTTGTCTGTTTCCTGATTTTAGTTGCATCGCTTTGAGTTTCTCTCCGTTTAGTTTGATGTTGGCTGTTGGCTTGCTGTAAATTGCTATATATATATAATGTTTCTTGTATTCCTGATCTCTCCAAGACCTTTATGATGAAGGGCTATTGGATTTTGTCAAAGGTTTTTTAAGCATCTAATGAAATGATCGTGTGGTTTTTTTCTTGTACAAACATCTCTTAAGAGCAGGCCCCATGCCCAACAATAGATGACCAACATAAAACTAACTCAAGAATGTCTTTGAATGTTTGTTGTCTCATAATGTGTCAACCTTACAGGTCCTTTGCATACATATTATGGTTTGCGGTTTTGTGTTTTTATGGGATTTCTGGGTGTGCAAACGTGTGATTTGGTTTCTATTATGTGTTTCTTGTGCTTTTTCTTTGACTCTTTTTCTTTTGTTTGTTTTGTTCTATTCTGATTTATTTGCTTTTGTTTTTATCTTATCTTATTTTAATTTGTTATTATTCCTTAGATGCCTGTTTGTTTCCTTAAAAGAGACAAAAATGATGTGCATACAGATAGAAAAGGCCTGAGAAAAGGAAATGAGAGGAGCAGGGGAGGGAAAACTCTAACCAGAATATATTGTATGAAAAAAAATCTATCTGCAATAAAATAATAAATAGTGAACGAAGACTGAAGAATCTGGTCCTCTGGTCTTGACATGCATATAAGTAACATTCACACAACCCATACATATTTGTGTACCAATATGCATATCAGCACACACACATTGATAGAACTTAAAACAGATTTTGTATGAAAAATTTTGTAAATGATTTTGAATTTGATCTTCAATTCTCCCTAAGACAATAAAATTATTTTTAATACATAAAGTGTGGGAAATAGAGTCAATGTACTATGACTATATAATTTGTGAGTGATGGGTTGAGAGAAGTAAAATATTTGAGCAATGTCTGGCTCCCTTACAACAGACACTCCACCTATCTTCAACAGGAAATCTTTCCCTTATTAGGAAGATAGGAAGAACAGCTAGGACACCCCATCTGAAAGTCGAAAGAGAAATGTGAATGTTGCTGCTGCTGACCAAGCACTCAGGTGTTAAACAGAAGACACTTAACTAATTCTAGGTGATTTATCACTCCCCTGTCATACACATCCATCATTTATACTTTAGTTTGTATATAGTATCAGCACTTTAAATGATTCCCTAGCCCATGTGTCTGGCACTGGTCCCATGGTTAGCACAATACAATTTACCTAAGGTACAACCAGTTTTATTGAACTCACTGCTTAGAAGGTTTCCTTACTGCTTAGAAACGCCTAGGAGCATCATGTCTCTACAGTCAGTATTTAACATGGATCTAGTTGACAATACAGTTTTCCCAAAATTGTGACACAAGATGGTGTACCATCTAATTCCTAAGTGAGTCCTCATGATCCTCTCTACCCAGTGCCCTTATTAACCTTGTTATGTATTCACCTGTGGATGAATCTGTTAAAATCAATTACACAGATTCAGAATATATATGAATATAAGCATATTATTTATGATATGTATACAGGCTTCCATATATATTCAGAATATATGTAGTGAGCAGCATAAACAGAAACCAGAGATAAAGCGATATAGGTTTACAATGTACAGGACTTCTAAAGGCACCTCCCTCCTAATCTACTCCCTAACTATTGTATTTGAGTAACATTCACTTTTGTACACATCATGCCGGTCACTACTAGTTAAATTCTAGTCAGTATCAATACAACAATTCCTCACTAGCCAAGGTCTCACGACCTTAAGGTAAAGACCTAGTGAAACACTGTTGATTAGAAAAACATCTAACTTGTGTGTCAGACAGTTTATTTTACTTGCTTCTTATGTTCTACTTGACTTTTCCACCAACGAGAGATGCTGTTTGCTAGGCAACAACTAACAAGCAACCTCAAGCAACCCTGTGCTGGTCTTTGTCCTAAATCCAGAAGAAAAAAAAATTAAATCAACTATATCAACATAAATAAGTGAGGAAATTTTAACCCATCAAAGTTCCTTAGTTATACAACATTCAAAATGATAGTTAAAAAATTCAACTCTGAATGTTAGATGCCTGACAAAATGCTGCTTCCTTTAGTAGAATGTCTCACATTGTATTGATTGGAGTCCTGCAAACGGTTAACCTCAAATGTATAAGAGAGTCTCATGTGACTTTAAACATGATTTCATAAAGTATGCTAGTGAGAATAAAATCAATCTACAAGGATATGCACAGACCACTATGTCAGAGTACACACACTGCTGTGAAAACTGTGAGGGGGAACTAGACCAGGGTTCCACTCTCTCAACAGCAATGTCTTTCCCCAAAAACATTTCATTTTACAAAAAACTAGAAATTATTTTCCAATTGGCTTAAAACATAATGGATTTTCACTTTTAGCAAAAAATCCAACTCTCATATTCAAATTGTATGTGAGAAAACTATAATTTTCAGAGACCACACTACAGCCCACTTTCTTCCTTTGTAAGCCTTCCAACTAGAAAAAAAAACATAATTTTATAGCAAATAAATGAGAGAAATTGTTTTGTCACATCCCACTAGACATATTGATGGGTAAAATTTTTTCCCTCCTTCCTTTAATCTTTGAAAAGCGTTTATAACAAATAGTGGGAAATCATTCAGTCTCATCATTAAAAGTAGTTATTTTAACAATTTGTAGATAGTGGAGGAGAATAAAATGATAAAGCTGGATAGTAAAGAGAAGTTTCTGGAAAAGTGTAAAAGCAACTAGTTTAACAAAACGTCCCCATAATCTAACCATTAAGGTTCTTATTTTCTTGTCATTGGTAATGGCGTTCTTTTTGTCTCAGATATTCAAAAGAGTCAGTCCTATTCAAACTTTCCGTCTCCCCAGCTCTTCCCATCCAAAGAGTAGAAATTGTTATTAGATTCATATCTTCAGGGTTTTATATACACGGTTTTCTTGCCCTCCCCTTTTCCTAATCTCTGAAAAGATCCATCTGTGAAATCTTCCCTCCAGTGTTATCCAGGAGGAGCTCCCTGGCATTTGACAGGAAGAGTGAAGTTCCACAAACAATCTCCAGGTGTAGCCATGTTTTATTTCATTTATTATTATTCAACAATAACAGACTATATCCCTTACATCTTATCACTTTTTAAATGAATCTGTATTCTCTGAACTAAGTCTTTCATTCTGGAACAAGCTCTCACTGAGGTGTCCATTATCTGTAACAATGCTACATAAAATAATGCTCTGTGGTGATGGGGTTGTTCCACACCTGTCCTGTCTAATATGACCACAGGCTCCATTTATGCTGTCTACTCAGAAGACATCGTATCATGACTGGTGAATTTTGATTAAACTATGTAGCAGCATGTGGCTACCACTCTGAACAGTTCAGCTCTGTTATAGTGAGTTGTTCTCAAACTTCATGAGCTGCAATCACCTGTAGACTTGTGAAAATACAGATCTCATCCCAGCATTTTTAAGTTTATGACAATAAGTTGGAATTAGAATGAATAATTTGCTTTTTTTTAATGTTCTCAAATAATGCTGATGCTGTTGATTAGCCCATGGAACAAGTTTGGGAGTGGCTGTTCCAGAGAAGTCAAAATCATGTTTTTCCTTGAACAATTATAGGATGTGCATAGGATCACTACTGGGTCTATCTGCAACTCCATTATTCTTCACTTTATATTTACGATTATGTTTCTTATATTTCTCAGAAAAATACTAAATTACTTATGAATGTAACATCTTATTCATGAGACTTAAATATCTTTCATAGTCATGTTTACATAATAAGCATATTCTGGGTATTAGACTGGATCTAATTGAATTACTTAACAAAGTACTAAATGTTCAAATTGATTTTGCTCTGTCTAAAATGAAATTGTAGATATATTTCATAACTCTACAGTTAACAATGAAGTTATGACCACATATACTTGAGGTTCTTACAGCTTTTCAACAATATATTCATAGAATAATACTCTAATTACATACGTTTCTGGTGATAAAATGACAAACATCACAGGGAAATGTAATAAGTGGTTAATGTTACAAACTATTAAACATTTACAAAAGCAGCAAAACCTCTCTAAATGAAAATTTTTAAATAGGAAAAATACATTTCAACAACCCTTAATTTTTTTAGATATAACACTTCTTTTGTTAAAATAATACAGCTCATATCCTTTGTTGTAATAAGGCACAATAACAAAAAGAACTAGCAAAGCATCATTAAAATGCAACTCCAGAAGAGAAGTTTCCAAGATCTTGTACAGCAGCATGTCTTCTGAGACCAGACAATTACTTCCTTACTGAGATCCTATTCCTTTAAATTCTCTATGTGAAAGAAGCTGTCTGTAGAGAAATCAGTTGCATTTCTTTTTAGATCACAACAATCGCCATCAAATTATTTCTTTACAAATTATCACAGAAGTTTACACAGCACATTTTAAAAATAAATTCAATCTATGTTATTGGAGACGCAGATGAGTGATTATTTCATTAACCAGATCACAGGTTTTTCTACTTTTCACATGAATATGTGCCTACATTAACATCAAAGATAGTGGTTAATGCACATACACTCAAAATTACAGCACAAGGAAAAACCTTGATGACATCACCTAGTCTTAAGCCTATGTTAACAGTTGCTAGGCAACCAAAGATAAGCAGTCTGAAGCAGACCAGCAAATAAAAGAAGCAGCAGCAGAGCTCTAAAATGTGCCCCAATGCCTCACTCAACCCCATTAAATCTGTAGAAAGTCTAAAGTAAAAATTCAAAAGAAATAGGGCAAAGTTTGCTGACCATGTGATTTATAACTCATGTTCCTATACCAATAAAATTTGCCTGACAAGACCTGCTTTATCCAGTTTTCATATGGTCAATTCTACATTAAATTTTGGAAAATTGTTTCTAATATATTTGATTGATATACTAAGGTTCATCCAATAAATATCTAAATTCTTGAAGTACATACTCAATGTGGCTTGGAAAGAAGAATCATTTTGGGTGATACAGTTTTCATTTTGTGCTGTTTTTTTCCTTTACTTAGTTGGTTATAATGTAATATGTTTTTTCTCCAATTATTTCACATATTATTAACTGAACATCACAATGAAAATATCTAGAACAAAAATAAATTTACTTGGGATCGATGGCTTCTGTAGAAGGAAGAGCCAATGTTCATCAGACATGTGGCTGCTGAGAAGCTAGCCATGCTCAGTGGATGGCCCCACACCGACGTACATGTAGGCAGTACTATCTCAACTCAGTATATTTTAAAAATGAAAAGGACACATGAAGTTGGGAGTGAAAAATGTTAGTAGGGATAGGGGAGGAACTTAAGAGGGAATGGGCTTGGATTTAATTTTTAGAACAATATATTAGTTGTAAAACTCTCAAATATAAGCACTTTCAGTGTCTGACCTCACATAGTCTTTTCATCAACCCATTGAGATAAGACAGATACTATTACATAAATTTCATAGATAAATGTACAGAAAATGATATAGAACAAGATAGATTATATATGATTCATTGATTGATAGACAAACAGATGTATAGATAATCGACAGATAATAGACTGCTGGAATGATTGGTAGACAAAGGTTTATAGATGATATAGTAACAAGCATAGGCAATAAATTGTTTTGGTTTTGGTTTTGTTGTTGTTGTTGTTGTTTGATTTTTTTTGAGACAGGGTTTCTCTGTGTAGCTTTGGAGCCTGTCCTGGGACTCACTCTGTAGCCCACACTGACCTTGAACTCACAGAGATCTGCCTGCCTCTGTGAGTGCTGAGATTAAAGGTGTGCACCATCACTGCCCAGCTAACAAATTGTAATCCAAGTTCATACATGTCAACTGTAAATGGTTTTATACCACAATTAAAGTTCCTAGCCACATTTTGCACTCCCTCAAAAAGTACTGGATAATGTGGTAGAGTAACACTGGATAGACAAAATTAATGTAAATACTCATCTTTCAATAGTCAGATTTGATTTCATGATTCCATTCAATAAAAATAGCTATTTGAGGGCTAGAAAGATGGATCCACTGTTAAAGGCTAGGCTCACAACCAAAAAAAAAAATAGCTATTTAAACAAAAGAATGAAGGAAATTAATTTTAAAGCCATCAGAAGAACTTTTCATGACATAATAATGTTGTCAATATTAAAGTTGAATTATCTGGTATTTCACATGTGTCTCATATGTAAGTTACACAAGTCAGGTCACTCAGTTGGTCTAATTACTTAAAAATATGGTATTCAATGTGCAAGCATAAAATTTCAAGGATCTTAAGTGATACCAGCACAGTAACTTTGAACTATAATACAATACTTGCCATTAAGTAAAGCTAGGTTAACGATATGTTCTCCAATTGAGGTTGTTACTAGCGAAGTGGCTTAGTGCTTCATTTAATTAACATGATCTTGCAAATCTGCTTGGTTTATTTGACAGCCAAATGACCAACTCAACACAAATAATGGATTTACTTAAACACATATTTTTATTTTTATTTAATTTATTTTTTAATTTTTAATTTTATTTATTTATTTTTGGTTTTTCAAGACAGGGTTTTTCTGTGTAGCGCTACGCCCTTTCTGGAACTCACTCTGTAGCTCAGGCTGGCCTTGAACTCACAGAGATCCACCTACCTCTGCCTCCCAAGTGCTAGGATTAAAGGCATGTGCCACCACTGCCTGGCTTTAAACATGTATTTTTAAAACAGCAATAGAAACAAGGTTCCATAAAACACAGAACCTGAAGAATGTAAGCTCTACAGTTTGGAAATCAACTGCTAGAAAATGTTAAACAATTTATTTTGTTTTTCTTTTTTTTTTCCACAAGCATTTTCCAGTTGTCTGATACTGTTGAGTAAAAAGCCAAAACCATAGTAATTTTAGTTTTAACTCTCTTTCATTTTATACTCTCATATTTAGCGTTTCCTCAGAATAAGCCCAAATGCAGAATTGCTAATAGAAAGACTAAAAATAATTCTGATTGCCAAGTTGGTACCCTAAGGCAGAGTTTACTCTTGTCATCAATAAGAAATACCAGGTTTTATATCAGGTAGCTTGGTGGGAGTTAATTCAGTAGCTCAGAGAAAAAGATAAGTAACAGTGTTCAACCAAAGAGTAGATCAAAAACAGTTGGGGGAAAAACTATCAATATTCAAAATTTCTTTGCATATTCTCGATGCAAAACAACTCCTGCTCCAGAATGAGTAATAGTTTCCTCTGAGCTAATTATGAGCAATTATTACCTAGAAACATGCAGACAAGTTACACATAATCCTACCTATACTTGTGTGGATAAATTGCACTAACCTTATAGTCACAGAACAACAAAGAGTCATAAATCAATGCATTGATCAAATACATTAGTGAGAACATTTAGTAGTTAGCTTATAGCACATAAGAAAAATCTAAATAAATTTTTGATATTTTCTTCAAACAGCTTAGTTTTAGTGTTAGCTAAAGGCTGTGTTCTGCTATACACTAAACATTTATCCAATAGTCACAATGCTGTTAGGGTCAATGCAGGCGGTAGCAGCAAGTGCTTACTAGGTAACTAAAGTAAGTCAAGATTGATTGGCTCTCTGACTGTAACATTCCATCTCTTCATAAGCACAGAGGTATAATTAGGCAGCCAGTGTGGAAGGTCCTCAGTGGAATGTAGAGTCTTCAGACAACTCCAATTCATAATAGCTTAGCTGATTAGGTGATGTCCCTTCTCTTAGTTTTTTTTTTATATATATATATTTTCATTGTTAAAGTTCATACATTCTTTAAGATCAGGATGTGTCACTTTAAGTCTCTCTTATAATCATTAGACTGAACTGATGAGTTGGTCTTCCACATAGATATTCATGTATATCTCATATATATATATGCTTGTAACAGAAATTAATGAAAAAATAGGCCATAAGTTTGAAAGAAGGCAAGGAAGGATATGAGAGCATGGAGGGAAGACAAAAACTGAATGATGCAACCTCAAAAAAAAAAAAAAGTAAAAACTGAGATCGTACAAAGCTTAGGTATCCTGCTTGGAACTGGGGCCATATGTTTCCTGTAAGAACCTTTTTCTCCAGCCTGCAATCACTCCAGTCTTGCCCTCTCCTCTTATTTAAGTATATGAATATAGTTAAATGCATAGATAAAACATACTCTATATAATGTTGCATATATATGTTTTACACTGACAATTTTTAAATGAGCTTTTGTTGCAAAGTAATTGACCTGCTCCTTTGATCTAAAAATATATACAGTTTGTTCAAACTATTTCTTAGATAGTCTGTATTTTACCCTTCAGTTATAGATTATTGTTCTCTTTTCTTTTCAATCATGTAATTTAATCATATAAATCTGGTCAGTAAATAATCAGAATTTGGTGAATGGATAAAGAATGGGTAGAGTGGATAACATGGCAAGGCTGATTTAGATTTATTTAATAAAATAGCACAGTACTTGAGATTTACCTTTCACCAAAACATTATCCATTAACAATTTGAACTTTTACAACTCAATAGTCATTCACTATAGATGAGAACTTACATAAAACATCTGAATTCTGAGTTTTTACATATCTTAATATCACATCAGAAATTTTAATTTTAACAATGTGTAGTGTATATAAGCTTTCTCTAAAAGCACTTACTTTTCCAATTTTGTTTTTCTTGTTCTGTGAAGTTCATTGTCTTTTAAAAATACACTGGGTGTGATTTTCAAGGGCTAGGACAGAGGGAAGAATCTCCAGTTTTCAAACAGTACCGTGACACACTTGTCAGTTGGAAACGTTCATTGTTCCAGGGGACAGTTACCAAGCAAATTAAATCTATGACATACATCAAATAAAATTCAAGTTGAAGAAGGTATTTCTAGTTTTCATTTTAATTCTTTTACTACGTTGTAGGAAATACTTAAAGGAAATTACCTCATAAAACCACATTTCAGTGGATTATTATGATCTTAAACTTATGCATGCCAAACACTTGACTCCTCATTTTTGACTGATTTCTTACCACAGTGATTAGTTGGCTTGGTCATATGAGTTAATTTAACCAATAGGATAAAAACCAAACCAAACCAAACCAAGTACATCTTCCTTGGTGCTTATGTTCTTGATGTCCTTAGAATAATGCCCTGTGTGACTGATATCGAGATATCCTGCAGGAATGAGTCCATCTCAGACTCCATCCAATACAGGTGATTAGAGCTGCCTGTGGGGCCAGACCTGTTCAACTATTTCCTCTCACATTATTAACCAATAATTGAACGGCTTGTGTTTTATCTTAGGATAACTGGCAATTTTGAGTCATCATGAGATTGTCAGGGACCAATTAATCATACTGATTCTCTTGTTGTAAGCATGAAGTTTAATGGTGATAAGTTAACTCCTAGTCCATAAACAGAGCAACTAAGCAGTAAGGCATATGAGGTGGATATACTGAGAATGTGGTGATTTTTCAAGATCTTCAGTAACATTGAACTTACAAATTAGATAAATTCTAAAAAGTAAAAATGTCTTATGATATGTTATTAGGTTCTCTAGTAAATATCACTTATGTGGAAATGTAGATATAGATTTTCCTATCTATAATCCCTTATGTGAGAATCTAATATGCAGAATATAGCACTGATTATTTAATTCACTATATTTTTATTCTCAAATTTTGAAAACATGCTATATCTTAATGCCTAACATTCTTGAATATTTTAGACTATGCATACAACTTATGATAATAACTGAACTAATAAGTAATAAAAATAAAATTTCCTTAGCTCAGATAATCATTGAATATGTATGAAAGCATAGAATGACCTATGAGCACTGAAATGGTATAAACATCAGTTTATCTAATAAATTTCTGCAGCTCTCATAAGTCCCCTCTGCCTTAAAGAAACCTATTCAATATTCAGCTTCCTTCATTTAATGCTTTACTGAATGTGTTACATATTTCTTGATTTGTAAAATATATTTATCTACAATTGAGTTCAAGTTTAAACACTATAACTTCAGTTTATGAATGCACAGCTACACACACAAGGACATCCTTCCACATAAAATCCTAAATCCAATACTCCCACCCTCACCTGGTTATTGCTCTTCTGCCACAGAGAAATAAAAAAGATAAAACAAAATAAATATGAAGCTATTGAAACATGTGTTATTATTTTATTAGTGTCCTAACAAATATTTCTTTCATAAGGCAAACTAATCCAAAATTTATAGGCTACCATAATATTGTCAAAATACTATTGTTACATACTGAAGGCATATTCCACCAGATCTACAAGCAATCAAAAATATTCCTGTAGAGCAGTTATCGTCTTTATTTTGTGTCCATGGTTTTTAACTTCTCTCTAAATCTCAGCATGGTGAAATAACACACACAAGAAACAAAACATGTATACGAGCTGACACAGATTTAAAAATGTTTCAGAACCAAAAATGTGTATGTTAGCACTGAGGATTAATGAGCCAAGGTCAAATAAATACCCCCAAACTCAGGTATTTCAGAGGAAAAGCCCTCTCATTTGCTGTATGCTTGATAGATACTATGTACTGTGTTTACACTTCACACAGACAACTTCATTTAATCTTGTAAATTTAATACTTTTATTTTATTGAAGAAATCATGGCACTGATCAGTTAAATGACTTTTCTAAGGTCACTAGGTATAAATGACTCAAGCAGAGAAGAAGCATAAAGCACTGAAGTTGAAAGCCTGTCATCTAAGTTTGGACTGGACAACAGTACAGAGTAGATGGCCTGGGGTGTTAATTTTTCCCTTAGCATGGGTTAGTTTTACAAACATTCCCAGTATCACAAGCATGACCTTTACCAAGAGTCCAGTCTTTAAAATGACCATGTCTTAGCATATCCCTGGCACTGTTTTGTGAGTGACTCACACAGTGGTAAACTCTTTATATAACATATCTTCCTAGAAGGCTTGAGTCATGTTACACAATGTATATTCTAGGCAAAAACTGTCAACAAATAAGTCCTAATGGTTACTCCTTATATGAAAGATTATTGTTATTATACAATAAGTATAGATATGATACTGTAGCTAGAAGTTCCTCCGGTCCTGCCTGGGCCCTGCAGTCTTGTGGCCTATTTATAAAATAATCATACAGAGGTTTAATATTATTTATAACTGCTTGGCCATTAGCTCAGGCCTACCACTGACTAGCTCTTACTTTTAAACTCAGCCCATTTCTGTTAATCTATATGTTGTCACATGTTCTGTGGCTTTACCTGTGTGTCATTACATGGTGTCCCTTGACTCATCTCCCAGAATTCTCCATCTCTGCTTTATCCCGCCTATACTTCCTGCCTAGCTACTGGCCAATCAACATTTTATTTGTCAACCAATCAGAGCAACACATTCACAACATCTCTGTCTTATTAAAAAATTGAAGGTATAAGACATATATGAGGGTTGGGGATTTAACTCAGAGGTAGAGCACTTGCCTAGCAAGCGCAAGGCCCTGAGTTCAGTCCTCAGCTCTGGCAAAAAAAAAAAAAAAGACATATATGGAAGGTCTCATAGCCTAGAATATAAACCACGTATTTTTACCCAAGTATTAGCCACAGAAATCAATCACTAAATTTGTCCATTCTGTAGGCAAAGATAATTCAGTACTGAAGATAATGGCAAAATGCAATTAGTGGTTCAACAGAAAGACAACAGAGCAGTAGCTCCGTAAACATTCCTTCTTAGTGTCACAATGAGGATCGAAATGTGAAACACTGCCAGACAAGACTCATCTGCCATTCAAGAGGAATGTGTCACTTCCTCTGTGAAAGGAAGACATTGTACACATCATCACTTCTCAGTAAATCAAGAGAATTATCTGTCTAAGCTGTGACAAGGATGTTTTATAAGAGAATGATGAAAATGTGTTATAATGGAGAAAATAGGGTGTAAAAATTCCTATGAGAGCTCAGAGAATTGTGTATTTCAGGATGTAAAATATTAATTTAGCTTACCACTGTTATTCTTATAACTGTCAAATTTACGATTCATTCTTGAATATATTTAAATTTGGCTTGTTCTCTTAGAATGTCCATGAAAAAGTAAAATTATATAATTTTGAGAAAAATATCTGAGTAGTGCAAGGCTGAAAGCTATCACTGAACAAAATAATAATAATAATAATAATAATAATAATAATAATAATAATAAAAAACTTGGGTAAAATGTACAGATTTCTAAAGATCATTTCAGCACAACTGACTCCTTAAAAGGGTGGCCAGAACTCAACACCTAAAGGAACCAAAATATGCCATAAAGTTAAATTGTCCCATTTAATTAGCAAAGTCTCCATCTTATATGGTGACCACTGAAGCTACTTTCAAATCCCACTGAGAGTTATGCTAAGTATAGGCTGGGACAATACCACAAAACATCATATTTATCCCATTTTGGAATAAAAGTTCTTGAATTTAGGAGAGAACTTTAATAAGCTGACATAGGCCAAATGTTTTTCAGGGGTCATCAAAACTTAGTTAAACAGGCTCATATGGACTGTTTAGCAGGATGTTCTCATCTTTACTACTCCAATATTTCAAGTCACTTCTGGTTCCATGTATGTGTAATGACTATATGTCCTCTTTCCTATAATAATTATTAATATTGCAATTAATTATACCACCTACTGCCACCTTCACTTCTCTTCACAGTCTTCATATACCTTCTGTGGAAGTTACATTTAAAATTCACACCTAGAGTGAATAATGACCATGAGTATGGTGTGCTGAGCAAAAGAGAAACTGATTATAATCTAGGTCAGTTATATTCAAGGTGCATGTACAAATTTTAACTTGTTTTAGCCCATAATCTTTCAGCTAGACTCTAAGACTTGTTTCATTTTCTGATCATTATGCCTTGCATTTAATCTATTATCTAACATTCTTCTGATTAAAAAAATAAAAGAAAATTTGGATGATTGTTGTTATAACACTAATTACTAAATCAGATATTTTAATTACTCAAAGTAATTATTTGTACAAAAATTCCAATTCTATACACTTGGCATATGAAATACGTATCATCAAGAAAGCACATAATACATAGAGTAGGTAAAATTTATTAAACATCATCTTTATTGCAATGATGGCATTCTCTACTAGAACATAACTACCTAGAAAAAGTATCTAAAACAAAGATGACACTGAAAAAATACTTCTATTACACAAATGTGCATGTAGATAAGAATTAATTTGAATTGAGATTTTTGGTAACTGAAGGAATAAATTGAAAGTTTTCACTGATTTCATATGTATCTGAAAATTATGTTTAAATTTTGTATTCACTATTATTGTGTGTCTGTGTGAGTATGAATATAGACATCAGAGAACTAATTTTAGGAGTTGGCTCTAGAGATTGAACTCAGGCCATTAGGCTTGCAAATCAAGTACTTTTACATACTGAACGATATTGATGACTTTGAAATAATGTGTTTTTACACAGTGGTATAGGTAGTCAGACTTTCTTTGGACTACCAGCTCCCAAATAATGACACAGAGATTTCTTATTAATTTTAAGCACTTAGCCTTAGATTATGCTTCTTCCTACCTAGCTTTTAAAACTTAAATTAGGTTGGGGATTTAGCTCAGTGGTAGAGCACTTGTCTAGCAAGTGCAAGACCCTGGGTTCAATCCTCAGCTCAAAAAAAAAAAAAAAAACCTTAAATTAGTCCATTTATGTTAATGTACATTTTGCCATGTGTCTTGCTACCTTTCTTCAATACAATGTATTTCAACTTCCTACATGTCTTGCTGGTGAATCTCCACCTCTCATTTTTCCCCCAAGTTCCTCTCTTTCTCCCAGAAGTCGTACCTATCCTTCCCTGCCTAACTATTGGCCATTCAGCTCTTTATTAAACCAATCAAAAAGTGCCTTAGGCTGATGAGGTAAAACAGAGACACATCTTAACACAGTGTAATCATTATCATTCAATGAGGTAACCTCAGATCATGGTGTGTGTGTGTGTGTGTGTGTGTGTGTGTCCACACAAGTGCCATGTGCCATGTGCCATATGCCGTGTTAAAATGTCAGGAGACAGCCTCAGCTGTCAATGCTTCAGACTTTACTTTCCACAATGTTTGAGACAGAGTTTCTTTGTTATTTTTCCACTGTGTGAACCAAGTTTGCTGGCCCATAAGCTTCCAGGGATTCTTCTCTAACACCCAACTCCTTATAGGAGCATTGGTATTGCAGGGACTTGCACTCTATATCTGGTTGAACATGGATTCTGAGAATTCAAACTCATGTCTTCAAATTTGCATGACATGCCCTCCCCCACAACCTCTATTAGCCCTTTAAGAAGAAAGGGGTTTCATAATTGAATGGATGAGAAAACAAATTGTAATATGAGTGTGAATACCATTCAGCCACTAAAAAGAATAAATGCTGAGCAGGAACGATAGTCAATTCAGTAAAATGCTCTCCTTGCAAGGCATCAGGACCTGGGACTGATCCCCACAAGTCACATAAAAATCACCCATGGTGGTGCGTGCTTGGAATCCCGGGGAGGATGAGATAAACAACTCTAGAGTTCACTAGCCATCCAATGTAGTTTAATTGATGAGTTCCAGGCCAGTAAGACACCCTGTCTCAAAAAAGTGAAACAGATTAAAATGACAGGTGGCAACTTAGGGGTGACATCCAACATTGATCTCTGACCTGCACATGAATATACACACTCCTACAGAAACATATGCATGCACACACAAATACACACACACACACACACACACACACACACACACACACACAAATACACACACACACAAAGTAATAAACGCTAATCTCAGGATTAACCTAAAAAACTTGATATTAAAGGTGTGGAAATGTGGCTTAGTCAATAAAATGCTTGCTGCACAAGTGTAAGGACCTGAGCTCAGAATACCGACATCCATATAAAGGCTCTTACAATGACATATCTGTAATGCCAGCACCAAAAGTGGGTAGACAGGTGGATTGCTAGAGCCTTCTGGTTAGTTGGCCTAATCTGATCAATGAGGTCCTAGTTCCGTGAGAGATGAGGTGAAGGAGCTGAAGTGATGGTTCGGCAGTTAAGAACACTGACTGCTCTTCTGCAGGACCTGAGTGTGATTACCAGGGGTGCATTCTGGCTCAACAACACCTGTACCTCTGTAACGATAGTTCCACAGGATCTAACACACTTTCTGGCTTCTGTGGACACCAGACACACAAGTGGCGTCCATATAGACATGTAGGCAAAACAACAATACTCGAAAATACAATTAAATAAAAAATGTATTTAATTTTTTTAAACGGTGAAGAATGATAAAGGAAAACATTCAGCATTAATGACTGACAACCATGTGTGTGCACCCACATGAAACACACACACACACACACACACACACACACACACACACACACACACACGGGAGGGGGAGCAGGCAGAAGGCAGAGAAACAGACAGAATAGTTATGCTAAGGGAAGGAAGCCAAACACACAGACTCAAAATTGTAGGATTCCATTTATATTATGTATGTAGAACTAATAACTTTTAAAGATGGAGTGCAATTTGGTGACAGCAAGTAACTTGGAAAAGAGGAGAGCGGAGAGTAAGTTCTTGGTGCATATAGAGTGATAGAAATGCTTTGGAAGTAGATGGAAATGATACTTTCAAAGCATTATGAATAGACTAAGTGCCACTGAATTGTTCTTCTTAAGATGATTAATTCATTTCAATAAATAAAGCAAAGCTCTCGTTTTAAAATATACAAATATATGCATAGGAAAACATTCAGAGAAACCCATCTAAATTTTTAATAATAGTGATCACTGGATAATGACTTACGGAATGTGTTGTTTATGGACAATTATTTCTATAATATTTATGAAGAGTATATACTACTGTGGTGGTTTGAATAGAGATAGCCCCCATAGACCCATGGGGAGTGGTACTATTAGGAGGTGAGGCCTTGGTGGAGTAAATGTGTCTTTGTTGGAGAAGGTATGTCACTACAGGGTGGGCTTTGGGGATTTAGAAGCTCAAGCTAGGCCTAGCAGCTCACTTGCTCTTCTTGCTGCCTGCCAATCCAGGTGTAGAACTCTCCAGCACTATGTCTACCTGAATGCTGTCATGTCCCACCATGATGATAATGGACTAAACCTCTGAACTATAACCCAGCTCCAATTAAATGTATTTCCTTTATAAGAGTTGCCATGAAAAAAAAAGGGAAAAAGAAAAAAAATAATCTTGATTTATGTTTCCCTAGTGGCTGTATGAGTTTACAGTGCCATCAGCAGTGGATGAGTCCCCTTTCTGCACAGATCCAGCTGTGCAGAAAGAAAAGTATTTAACTTTTAACTTTTTGATGACAGTTTTTCAACACAATATGCTACCATTTTTATTTTGATTTGTATCACCATGAGTTAATATTGGGAAGTTGTTTATATAAAGTTGCTGGCCATTTGTATGTCTATATTTGAGAGATATCCAACCAAATCTTTTGCTCATTTTAAAATTATGTCTTTTTGGTGTTGAGTTCCCTAGATATTCTGCATATTAATTTCTCGTAAGATGAATAGTTTGTATTTTCTCCCATGCTAAAGGTTGTTTTAACAGACTGACTTGCAGATACTTCTTAATTTGTTATAATTCTACATGTATCTTTAATTCTGTTGTCTGTGCTCATGGCTTGGTTATAGACCATTCCTGTAGATGTAACCGGCTTGTTAAATAAGAAACACAGAACCAATTGCAGAGTTAAAAACCACGAGGTCAGAGCAAGAGCGGAAAACCTTACCCTTCACTGCTTCAGCTGTTCTTCCTCTCCACAAGAGACCTACTTCTGTGTGTCCTGTCTATTTATAGACTTTCTGTTCTGTTTTCTCATTGGTTGTAAACCCAGCCACATGACCTCCTCGTCACTGCCTGTTTGTACAGACCTCCAGGTCTTCTATGGTTGGTATTGAGATTAAAGTTGTGTGTCTGCATGCCTCTGTGTCCTTGAACCACAGAGATCTACCTAGCTCTGCTTGCCAAGTGCTGGGATTAAAGGCGTGCACCACTATCGCCCAGCTTCTGCTCTGGCTTGCTCTGACCTCAAGGCAACTTTATTAACATACAAATAAAATCACATTTCAATACAAATAAAATATCACTATACATTCCAAATATTTGATTTCAATTATTTAATTCTGATTTAATGTTTATATGTGTATCCAGTTCTGCTAGGACCACTTATTAAAGAGATTGTCATTTCTCCAACATCAGCAGTGATTTGGAGAGTCATCTCTATTCTTGAACATAAAAGTTGTCTGGTTTTGTGGAGTCATTTCTGTTGTTGAATGTGAAAGCTATCTGTTTTTACAGAGAGTCATCTCCACTGTTGAATGTGAAAGTTGACTTTTTATGACAGAGTAGTGTCCTACTTAATAAAATGGAATTGGTCTCTTGTTCCGGTGATTAAAAAAAAAAAGAGTTGCCATGGTCATGACATCTTCATAGTAGTAAAACCTAAAGACAGAAGTTGGTACCCAGGACTGGGATATTGATGTGATAAGCCTGGCCATGATTTTGTTTGGAGAAATGTGGACTTTAGAATAATAGTTGAACACTTTAAGTGGAACTTAATGGGCCATCCTAGTAGGAACATGAAAAGCAGAAATGCTGAGGGTGATTTAAACTGTGAGGGCTTGGCTCAACAGGTTTCAGAGGAGAAGAATGTTAGTGTGTGGCCTAGAGACTATTCTTGAACAATTTTGGTGAAGAATGTGGCTGCTGCACACCCTTGTCCAAAAAAACCTGTCTAGGGCTAAATTCCCTGTTGCCTTTTCATGTCTGTGTCTACTATCCAGCCAGACTTGATTTCCTACAAAACCTGTAGCATTGGTGCCTGGGCAGTACTTAGTTAACTGGAAGAGTTGGAGTATTAAGATGCCAATCTCTTTCCCCCAGATACTGGAGCCAACTCCTTATTCACTCCCTGTCACAGCCTTCTGACAGGTAGAGTATGACTCATCAGTCTGACTTTGCTTGTAATTCATGGCCAATAAATAAGGAGTCACTTTGGGTCCTCTTTTGCCTATATTCCTCACAATTCATTTATTATTTCCCTAAAATTCAATGTGTGGTTCAGATTTTGGTCATTTTCTTTAGCTGTCATGATTATGTCTTACCACAATTGCTAAATTGTTATCTAGCTAATCCTGATAGAATCCCATCAGCCACTCAAGCTATTTTGTAAACAAAAATTCTTTTTGAATTGTAAGTTTAATCATGTTGCTTCTCTCTTGAGACCATTTAGTAATTTCACTTTATGCAGATAATGGAATCATATTATCTTACAGAACCTTCTTCCTTCAGTTGGCTAGCAAAAACTACCCTTCTTCCATTCAGCAACCACAAATTTCCTCTTGGAATGCTATCTCCACACTCTCACATGGTTCACTTCCAACCTCTTCATCCTGGTTCCTTATCATTCTTCACACATCACTCTCCATTTGTTTTTTATGGTACTGATCATAGTATAGATGGTACTATATGCATTTTTTTGGAGCTGAGGATCGAACCCAGGGCCTTGTGCTTACTAGGCAAGCACTCTACCACTGAGCTAAATCCCCAACCCTCTATATGCATTTTTAATATCTCTTCTCTTCTCCACAATCCATTAAGCCTTATGATGGTAGGAATTTTACCTTTATTCAGAATCTATTTACTTATCAAAAATTAACACCTTGATAAATAGTTTATTAAAATGTAAATATAACCATCCATGCACAAATGTGAGAGAAAATGACTAAGCTAATTTCTTTCTCAGTCAAGTAAATTAGGCATTTTACAGGATCCTTGCTACCAGCTTTCAGATAGAAAAGCATATGATAAGCCTTGGCCTCATGGCATATGTGCTTTAATAAGAAAAACAAAAACTTCTGCTTGAGTAGGGGTCTGAATCCAGGCAAATTCAAAAAATGTAAATCAAAAACATGCTGGGATTTGAACACAGTGCTAATGAAGTTCCTGCCTGTGTCTGTTAATAAGCAGAATTGAAGTCATATATTTCTCTGGGTAGAAACATTGGTTTCATTTCCACAGTTCATTGGGGCAAATAACATATATACCTAAATCTTGTTCTACCAGAAATAGTACTCCAACATGTCAGATTGGATTTTATATTGATAGCTTCTATAGTAGCTATTATACAGCTAGTCTCTTACAATGTGGTCCTGTCATTCTCCCATAAAGAGATGAAGTATGATTTCCCTGGAATTCATCTAGCTCTAATGATGGTGAAAGACAATGCAGGCATCTCTATACTATTTCTCATGAGAGGTCAAGATGCTAATTCCAAAGTGATCCCTGCCTGATCTGGTCCCTGTAGGTCCTCTCGATCAGCTTAGACACTTGGAAATCCATAGTGAACTAGTCCTTTTCAGAGCCCATAGGCTGGACTGCGAGAAGCCCAAGCCACAACGCACAAAGGTTGTATGTAAGCACTCTTATCAGAGTCCTACCTGAGCCTTGCCTCTGAGTGAGCCTTGCTCACAGGTCAGTTGCCATGTGAGTGGAGAAGGGGCATCATGCTGATAATAGTAATGAGGATGATCAGTTTTCTCCAGAGAGTCCCTAAACATCATTCTTTCTCTGAATCTATAAACAAAATCAAGTTTTGACTTTAGTCCAGTAAGTGTGGAATGCTTTTAAATGTAGCAATATATACTCAGAATACCAGGAAGATTCATCAGTATGTCAAAAATAAACTACTGCAAAAGTTCTAGGCAGACATATATTTTCATGAAGGCATCATTAATAATAAAGAATAATGCAATATTAAGATCAAATCATCCAGAAACCATTTATGCACATATTCACAAAACAGAAAACTATATAGCCATTAAAATAATATATAATCCATGTATCAATAAAGAGATGTACAATTTTAAAAGTTAAGCTAAAAAATAAATTGTAGAATAGTTTGAAAACAAGGGTGTACTTGCCTTAGAAATAAGTATGTGATATAGAAAAGACATGACAAAATCTACGTCCCTTCATAATACAAATACAGAAGGCACCATGAATAGAAGAACATATCTCAAAATTCAAAATTACCACCAAAAAATCTTGGAATAAGCATCACAAAGAAGTAAAAATAAAAGTGAAAGATCTCTGCAACAAAACTGCTCATGAGAGAACACAAAAAAGACGTGAGAGTGATAAGTTTTTGCACTCCAATAAGCCTCTCTGATGATGCAGCAATCTAAATCAGACCAAATCAGACTGAATTAGAACAAGCCCTGGTTTAATAGGTAAAGCATTCCCAGGTGATTCTTCAGCCCCACAGGGAGGAAATTGGGATAAGAAACTGGAAAACCACTGTCTGTTTTCTGGGATGAGCTTAAATACCTTGTGGGAGTGGACTTGAGCATCTCTGGGGGAGGACCCATGTTTGGTGGGCTCTGAAGGGATGGGTCTGGGGAAACAGATGGGGGAGGGGAGTTGAAGTGGATCTTCCATCAGAACAAAGAGGGCTGCAATACCTCACATGCTCATGAATTGGAAGAACCATATCAAAATGATTTTGCCCAAAGCAATTTACAGATTCAATGTAATACCAATGAAAATTGCAATGCCATTCTTCACGGCAATAGGTAAAAACAGTCTTAAACATTCATTTGGAAGAAAAAAGCAAGCAAACAAAAACACAAAAACAAAGCAATCCTGAAGAACTAGCAAATACAGGAAGTGTCATTTATACTACAGAGCCATAGTAACAAAATAGCACTCTATAGACAAATAGACATGTATATCAATGGGTAGAATGGAGGACCCAGAGAGAAGCCCATAGAACCAGTCTTCTGATTTTTGACATAAATACCCAAACTCCCCAGTCACAGAAAAGCACTTATTACTGATGCTGGGAAACTGGATAGCTGTACATAGAAGAGTTTACTGAATACTTTTCTCTTACCCTATACAAAATTCAACTCCAAATGGATCAAAGATCTTAGTACAAAATCTCAAATTCTGAAATTGCTAGAATAAAAAGTAGAGAAAACATTACCAAATCTGTGGAAAAGTAAATACTCTCCAAATAGGGTTCTGGCTACTTGGGAAATGAGGCCAAGAGCAATCAGTAAATTAGACCTCAAGAAATTAAAAAGGATCTGCATATCAAAGGAAAGGCTCAATGGAGTGAATCAACAGTTTTCAGAATAGGAGAAAATCTTCGCCAGATATACATGTAGCAGAGGATTAATACCTAGAATATATAAGAAAGCAAAGAATCTATTTTTTTAATGGAACTGAACAGAGATTTATTCAAATATTAAATACAAAAGGCTATGAAACATTTTAATATGTGTTTAACATCATTAAGCATAAGGGAAACACAAACTACTATCAGATTCAATCTTACCTAAGTAGAATGGCTAGTATCAAAATTAAATAAATAAATAAATAGATAGATAAATAAATAAATAACAGCAAGTGTGTAGAGGATTAGGGGAAGAAGAACCTTTATTTACTATTGATGGGAAATTAAACTGGTGTAACCACTTTGAATACCAGGATGAGGTTTCCCAGAAAAGTAGAATTACCTTTTGACTCCTTGGCACATACCCAAAAGACTACATCCTGCCACATTGAGACTTGCACACCTCTTCTACTTTAATTTCTCTTGATATAATTAAAGCCAGGAAGCAACTTGGCTTGAAGGTTACAGTTCATCACAAAGAGAAGCTAAGGCAAGAACTCAAAGCAGGAACTGAAAGGCAGGACCTAACAAGAGACCATGGAGGCATGCTGCTTAATGACTTGCTTTCTCCATGGCTTCTCATCTGCTTTTTCATACCACTCGGGACCATCTGTCTCATAGTGGAAGCACTGAGAGACTAGGTTCTCCCATATAAATCATAAACAGTAAAATGCTCCACAAACATAACATGTCCACAGATCAATGGAAGCAATACCTCAATTGAGTTTCCTTCTTCCAAGGTGACTCAAACTTGTGTCAAGTTGATAAATTAACCAAAACAATACAACACCCAATTTTATTATTTCTCTACTCACAGAAGCAATGAAAAGGTATCAACCAAAATGTCCATCAGTTGAGTGTGTGTGTTTGTGTGTGTGTGTGTGTGTGTGTGTGTGTGTGTGTGTGTGTGTATGTGTGTGGTACAAATACACAATGGAGTTTTGCTCAACCATAAAGGCAAATGCAACCATGAAAATTTCAGGGAAAAAATGGATAGAACTAGCAAACAACTTATTTCGGGAAGTAACCCAAGCTCAGAAAGACAAACATCTGTTTGTGTATTATATGTACATCATAGCTTCTAATTTTTATAGATTTATATCTCTGTAGGTATACATGTATATAGAAGCCAGGTAACTAGAAAGGGTTATCATGGCAGTTATCGTCAAGGGTTCAGTACTGGCTCTTTATTTTTGCGAGTAACTAATTGCCATATAGTTGGACTTAAGGCCTGCTCAATGGAAGGGGAATCCATGCCAGATACTGAAAATCAAGGCAACTGCCCGTAGTTGGTGAGGTCAAGAGCCCTAAAGAAAGTACCTACTACTGCTGACACTTTCCTAAGCCAGTATAATTCCTACTTGCATTCTAAATACCACATGAATGTACAGCTGTCACCATCATCAAAGAATCTTCTTTTTGCAGAGTAGATGGAGACCATCACAGAAATATATAATGGGTCAAAATGCAGAGGATATTTACTGTGGGATGTCTTTCTGTATTCTGTGAATATGTGTTGCTCTGATTGGTTGATAAATAAAGCAGCTTAGGGTCAGGCAGGGATTGCAAGCAGATATATGGAGAGAAAAAAGGAGAGGAGAGAGAGATGCCAGCCATGGCTCAAGGTGAATCAAGAGGCCAGCAGACTGGTAATGCCATGGCCACATGGCAACTTATAGATTAATAGAAATGGATTAAGTTATAATAGCTAGCTAGCAAGAAGCCTGCCATAGGTCATACGATTGGTAATTAATATAAGCCTTTGAAGGATTATTTTATAAGCAGCTGCAGGACTGCAGGGCTGGGCAGGATCAGGGAAACGTTCTGGCTATAGATATTTGACTGTGGGTGCTCAGCACTAGCTGGTACATCTACAGTACAATCTCTGCACCTAAAGTTCAGAGAACACCATGGAAGAGGGGGCAGAAGGATTGTAAGAGACATAGGACCAGGACACCTTCTGTGGGACAGTGTCTTCTGGATATGGCAGGAAATCTGCACCAATGAAACCTCAACAGTATTGTTGCCTAAATAAGACTTGCACAATAAAAAAACCAGTTGACATGCTAGCACAAGTGGAGGAAACCTCACAAGGTCCCATCCCTTAGAAAAGGAGCTATTGGTAATTAATTGATGGCTGAGGGAGAATCAGTGTTTTCCAGGAATGAGGTCCCTGATAGGTTATTCAATCACAGGTGGTCAGCCCTAAATACATACAACTATGAGTAACACTAAAAAGACTCATGGATTGGTTTGAAAGAACATGGCCCCCATAGGCTCATAGGGAGTGGCACTATTAGAAGATGTGGCCTTGTTGGGATAGGATGTGACCTTTTAGGAGGAAGTGTGTTACTGGGGTAGCTGTGAGGTCTCAGATGCTCAAGCCAGGCCCAGTGTGACTTTCCCTTCCTGCTGCTTGCAAATTGACGTGCACAATTTTCAGCTACCTCTCCAGCACCACATCTGCCTGCATGCCATCATGCTTCCTGCCATGATGATAATAAACCAAACCTCTGAAACAGTAAGCCAGCCCCAGTTTCCTTTATAAGAGTTACCATGGTCATGGAGTCTCTTCACAGCAATAGAAATCCCAACTAAGACACATGGGTTGCATTTTGTTATGAATATGTATGTATTTATATGTAACAATAATAAGTAAATAAGAATTTAACATACTGACAAGTCACAAATTTGACATAGCTGGAGACACAGGAGGTAGAAAGAGGAAGGCAAAAGTAAAAATGCTATAAATATAGTACTCATATATAAAATTCTAAAAAAGAAAAAAGATGATAAAATAAAGTATGAATTCTTGTATACGCTAATAAAAATATCATGTGTGAGGTAAACTTATGCTGATATTTGGCACTCAGAGTCTAAGTGATATATCAGTTGAGTGGTATTTTACAGAACTCTTTGCTCTCAACATGTATGTAATACCCAAGAAGTCCCCAATTTGATAAGAGTTAGATAAGCAACTCCTTTAATTTTGTAGGGGATACTGAAGAATAAAAGGAGACTTGGCCTTTTGTGATCTAAGGGCCATGATTGTCTATGCTGTGCTAGATACAGCAGAAAACATTTCAGCTTGATTCTCTGAAGCACACAGAGATTGTTTCTATGATTAGATTTAAGTCCTTAACACATACTTGAATAAAGAAATGAAATTAAACCTACAGGACTAGAGAAATGGCTCAGTGGTTAAGCGGTCTTGCTGCTCTTCCTGGCATCTGGGTTCTGTTCCCAGAGTGCACATGGCAGATCATAATCATCTGTAGCTCCTGTTCCAGCACCAGAGTTTAAGAACCAGTACCTAGGTAAAGTGGCTCACAACTTCCTGTAACTCCAGCTGCAGGGGAATCTGACACCTTCCTAGTTCTCAATGGGATCCACACACATGCAGGCACATGCATACACAATACACATATACTTACATAGATACAAACAGATACATAAGTAAAAATAACAGAATACATCTTTTTTAAAAGAAAGTGAATGGTTAATGTACTTTCAATCTTAGGTTATACAGATTATATCTTTAAGCCTTCTTTACTGGTTAGAAAAATAAGAAACATTTTTATTGTTCTCAGTTCTGTTATTGTTAGTATTTTATTTTGCTAAAAATAGTAAGAGAAATTAACAATTCTATCTAAGAAATTAAGTCAGAATTCCAAGAGAACATTTTCTGTACAAGTATAATACAAACACCATTTAGAAACAAAAGTCTCATCTAGGGGCTGAAGCAATGACTCAGTTTAAGACACTGGCTCCTCTTGCAGAAGACCCAGGTATGGTTCCCAGCACACACATGGCAGCTCACAACTACCTGTCAACTATAGTTCCAGAGGATCAGATGCCATCTGGCTTCCACAGACACCAGGAACATAAAGAAGTTATACAATAAAACAAAAAAAATTAATTTATTTAAAACTTCATCCTGTTATTTAAGCTTTCAATAGAATTTAAATTATCAAATACAGTTATTTGATATTTCTCTTGTTAGGATTAAAGCAAAAAAGTTATTATCTCAGCAATGTTTACTAAAACATGATTCTGCTTTTAAGGTCAGAATATAAATAACCAATGCAGGATTAAAACATAATCACTTATGGTTGATAAATGACAGAATTTCAATTCCATAGACTCATGCAAAATGTACTCCAATTTATTGAGATAAATTTATGTTTTGATTTAGAAATTATTGTAAGCATGATTGGATGGCAGAGAAATTGTAAGTACAGCTATTTTTCTGATAACTTTACCTTTAGAAATACGGTCATGTCATATAAATTTTGTGGGATTCTTATTTTATAACTCTGTGTCTGTTTCAATGCATTCCTTGTAATTACCAGCACATCATCAATTGAAGAAAGTATGGTGTGCAGAAAAAAAAATCTGTGATTGTATGATTTAATGAACTTATCCTTTCTAGCAGTGTTTATAAACCCAAAGTCGCTGGTTTGCTACTCTGTTGTGGGCAGCACTTCTCTCCAAGGGGTCCTTGCATCTGCCAGTTTGGACTTCTCTGATAATCTCTTGCAGAACTGAATTTAAATGCCACAGCTTATGGTGCTGAAATGACAGCTTCTTTCTCCCAGACTAGAAGCTGGTGGTGCAGAGAGAGTTGTGCTAGCAAGTATTAGTAGTCTGATTCAAAAGATCAGGAAATAGGTTTGGGTAGAGTTCTTTCTCAATATTATGCATCTGGAAAGACCAAGAAACATTCTGCCTTTAAAACATGAGAGAATCAGATGTTTTCTGAAGTTGATCCACCCCACTTCTCATCCTAAAAAGTGCCAAAAATAAAGAATAATTCCTATCTTTTTAATTTAATGTCACCTAAAGATGCAAAGGGGAAGAGAAAGCCAGTTTTGAGAAAGGAACATGGGTTCAACTGTGAGTACCAGAGTGCATAACCAAGAAACCATGAGAAACTACAAAGGATTGTCTAGTTGACATAATATTTCCTTTCATTGGCCCTAACAACATTGATAAGGTCAAATTCTGAATTATCGTTAATAAACACTACTCCAGATTTCACACTATCATTGTCTGTGCTCAATTTTATGATGACTAGAGAGTTTATTTCCATGGCTGAATGGCTTGTATGTGGCCTTTCTCCCAAAGCTTAAAGTGTGGAAATCTTGCACTACTTGTAATAGTGTTGAAAAACTTTCAAGAACTCAAGCTAGAAGTAGGTCCCTGGAATTTCATGGCACTTATGTGATCCTGAGTTAATTTTTAAATAAATGAGATGCTATAAAAGAGTAAACCTGGTCCCTGTTTTTCTCTAGCTTTCTATCTTACCAACTAATCTCTCACTTACTCATCTCTTCCTGCCATGATGCCATCTACCAGCTGCAAAGCCAAAGGAGCCCTCACCAAAGAAGATCATATGCCAGTGCTATGCCCATGAAAGCCTAGAATGGAGAAGCAATTAAGCCTCTTCTATTTACAAAGTATCCATCCTAAGATGTGTTGCTACTCTAAGGAAAACTGAACTGATATGAAAGTTATCAAGAAGAGTTAAAATGAGAAAAGAAAATAACCAACAGAACTGCTATTACTCAACAGGGAACTGCTCTTATGTCAACAGCTAGAATAACAATGAATTGTATCCTTTACTTCTGTTTAACCTCATGACATCCACAGGACTGGATACATCTTGTTCAAAAGATTTCATGAACTACATATATTTTCATAAAGTATAACTTGGACTTGGGCTTTATAATTAAGTTTGTTTATACCTAATATATGAGTGTCTTAATATAAATATATAGTTTAGAATCAGATGAGAAATACCAGATCATCTGCAGAACTACAAAACCTTAGGCAGCTTTATTTCAATATATAACGTGGATCTACTTGGTGACCTTATATTTTAACAAAATGGGTTGTTAAATAATGTAAAAACCAGTCTCACCAGTTTTATCGGTTAAAAACCAGTTGTTTGTTAGTTCTGATTACATAATTTGTACATGAAATTCTAAGGGAATTTTGGTTGTTTTTGGTTTTGTTTTTTTGGTTTTTTGAGACAGGATTTCTCTGTGTAGCTTTGTGCCTTTCCTGGAGCTCACTTGGTAGCCCAGGCTGACCTCAAACTAACAAGAGATCTGCCCGGTTCTGCCTCTCAAATGCTGGGATTAAAGGCATGCACCACCACCTCCCGGCTGTAATTCTAAGTTTTGAATGGGAGAAGTATGGCTGTTCCTATTATGATTTATTTATAAGAGACACTTCCTTTTATTACTATTATATCTTTAATAATGCTCTTGAGATATTTAAACTGTTTATATAACAATGTTATAACCTTGAGTGATCATTATTTCCAAGGCCAGTAAGAAATTGTTATATAAATGTAAAGAGTCTTTTTCTGTCCCACTAGCCAGCCCCCAAATAATGACACAGAGACTTTGTATTAATTATGAAGCCTTATCCAATAGCTTAGGCTCCTTCCTAACTAGCTCTTATCACTTAAATTAGCCCATTTATATTAATCTATGTTCCATCATGTGGCATTACCTCTCTTCCATATTGCACTTCCTGTTTCCTCTTCATGTCTCCTGGCAACTCCCACATGCCTAGATTCTTCCTCCAGTTCCTTTCTCTCAGAAGAAATCCCACTATACCTCCTTTCTAGATTGGCCATTCAGCTTTTCATTACAATCACTGCAATGCACCTTCACACAGTGTACAAATGTCCTATAATTTCTCCCATTTAGTCTAAATAAAAAGTGAAACTATGTACAATAAGAATATTTATCAAGTAAGAATGACATTCACAATGTTTAGTCCATATGTATTTGGCAAACTTGAAAAAACTTAATCTTAGTGAGTCCAAAGTTTTATATGTAACCCATTTTATATCATAACTTGTATTACCATCCTAAAAAAAATATTTTTAGACCTAAAACATGTTATCAGATAAACAATTTAAGCTTTTATGTTTCTTAACCTCATGAACTTTATATCTCTCATCTAAGTTATTTTTCTGAATTTAGTAACAAAGAAAACTGTATACTATCCTCATCAGAGACTCAAGAAGGATATAATATTACCTGAGTAAATAGGAAGTACAGAACAAGCAACTTCCAAAACTGTAGAAATGACAGAAACAGCTGGCTCCTTATACAGTCATTCATGGTTTATATGAAACATTGGGGCATCTATCTTTGACCTACAGGCCTAGAATATCTGACAGACTTTTCTGTGAAGTAGGATTTTGAAGGACTGTCTTACCTTGTCTTGGCAGAGATTGGCTGTCACTTTTTATGTATGTTCTCCTTGTCCAGTAGTTAAGACAAGGGCAGTGTCTTAAACAGTGACTAACTCTGCCACAATGAAAGCAAACTCCATATGGAGGTTCTTCAATGCCCATCATGCTTTTTTGAAGCAGATTGTTGCTACTAGGAGCACATGTATCTCACTGTCATGAAATGCTTTATGTTATTAAAACATTCTAAATGTCATATTCTGTAGGTCTATGCAGTGTTTGAAGACCATCTATCTATCAAAAACATAACTAACATCCCTATAAGTTTGATTATTGTAGAAGACTAAATACTAACCTATATTTCTTAATTATCCTAAATAGCTTTCAAGGACTAGAATTTTATGTTACATTTTTTAAATAAGCTGCTTAGGTAAGCTATCTTAAATAGGAAAAGAAACATATATACAGTATAACAAAAATAACCTTAAATTTGTATCAATATATAAAAATATGTTAAACAAGAGTAGAAACATATGAAGAGTATGTTCTATCAAAAATAGCCAAAATTTGTATCCATATACAAAAATCTATACCAATGTAAAATATTTGAGATTAATAGTTGTTTTTTTAGTTGAAAGATTTAATAATCTACCCTTTCTTTTATCCTATCATTCCTATATGCCGGATTTTTCTTTTTGGAAAAGAGATTCTTGAATCCAACATCCCTTACTTAGTTTCCTCCCTTACTATGACCAGTAATGACCCAATGAATGACCAAAAACACTCACTCAAACTCTTGGAAATGTGGATGGCATATTCTCTAGACTGTTTCCTGTTGTTTGGGGGTAATGGCATCTTTAGGGGACCCTGAGAAAATTGGAATAATAGTCAAGTCCTGGGAGAGCTAGCTGTAATATGTTTTGTTTAGTCTCTATGTTATGAGAAAGTAGAGTTTTATTTTTTAAAATCTAGCTGGAGTAGCCTATGAGTTTGGACCATCTCAGCTAGCCACTTTGAAGTTATTTAGGATGAAGAATTTTGAGGAAACTGCTACAGAAGCATTCTGAGAGGCTGGATCACCTGGGCTACTTGTCTTTAGTGGTGTCTGGTCCTAAAAACACACAAACCTTTAGAGGTATAGTATTTATTTGCATTAACACAAGTCTGCAATGTGTAGTGTACACAAGTCAGTTAAAGATGATTTTTGTTTTATGTTTGAGCAGGTAAAAGTCATCTGTTCACTTCACAAGTTTGTTTGGACTGCATAATCAAACCTCTATCCATGCCAATATAAAAGGATGGCATGTAATATTAAGTCATGGGGGTTCTGTAGCCAACAAAATTTATCATGTTTCATCCAGTCTTAGAGCTGTTCCCATGTTAGGGATCAGCATACATGTTACCTGTCCTATAGTCTTTCTTGGTTTCTTTTTATGTCTGTAACCAAGATTTTCAAGAGGTCTCCCCCAGTCAAATCTGATCTTCATTAATTTTGAAGAGAACCATAACTTTTTGTTTTCTGTGGAAACAAAGGCATCACCTCTCCCCCAATGCAATGTATTTTCTGACTTCCATTTTGAAGTTAAGATAGTCTTAAAATATATAGGATGGTTTAATTTAGCTGTTTTCATAATCCACTGTCTCTCAACAGCTATTGCTACATTAGCATTGAAGCAATTCAAAGTTAAAAAGTACCATATGGGATCCAGATGCCCTGCATATTTCCCAACTTTATGTGGCTTATTCTTTTTATATTACTTTATTCCTTCTTTAAAAGTTTCACTTTATTATTTTCAAACTATTTTTTCTATAGCTGTCTATTCCTCATTTAGCATTTAAGTACATTTTTAAATACACTGTAACCTGTTCAGAGGTTTTGTCAGCCTTGACTTGCCCGCCCCCCCAGCCCCCACCCATCTGCAGCCTCCTCTGACCATGTGAGCCAAATCTTAAACTGCTAGGCCACAACTGTGCTGCTCTGCTTAGCATAATGTGTGCTGTTGGCTGGCTCCACCACCCTCAGTTTAATAAGAGCCTAGTCTCATGTCAGCAGATACTGTCTTAGAGCCACATATATCCATTCCAGTCTGTTGTGTCTGTATGAAGCAGGAGTTTGTGCCCAGTGCCCACTGCTCAAGTGTTCAGTTGTATAGCAGAGCATCTTAAAAGAGCCATGCCTCTGTACACAGAGCCTACCTAGAAGACCACTTTCTCAGGCCCTATATGGATATTCAAGCCTCCACACTAGATACTGTGTATAATGAGTCTTTTTCTGTCCCACCATCAAGCTCCCAAATAATAACATGAGACTTCTTATTAATTATGAAAGCTTGGCCTATAAGTTAGGCTTGTTCCTAACTAGCTTTATAACTTAAATTAACCCATTGATATTAATCTAAATTCTATCATGTGGCATTAGCTCTCTTCTGTCTTGCACCTTTGTTTCCTCTCCATGTCACCTGACATCTCCCATGCAGCTAGGTTTCTCCTCTTCTTTTTTCTCCTCAGAAATCCTGCCTACCTATTGGCCATTCAGCTTTTTATTATACCAATCACAGCCAATACATCTTCACACAGTTTACAAATATCCCACAACAACATATAAAATGGTCACCTTTGAAGGCAGAGAGAGGTCTCATTTGGTTAAATGCATCCAAGGCAAACATGAGAATCTTAGTTCATTCCTAGAACCCAAGTAAACTGTTGGGCTTGATGGTATAATTCCAGTAATCCCAGTGCTGAAGATGCAGAGACAAAAGGAGTCCTGAGATGTGACATCCAGGCTGTCTAGCCAATTATACCTAATGAGTTCCAGATATAATGAGATGCCCTGTTTTGAAAATCCAGGTGAAAAGCAGTAGAAGACACTCTATTATACCTATGGCCTCTATAGGAATGCAAACTGTCCACAATGATTTGAGTGCCTATATTCCCACACCCACATAAGTATGCACATGCATGCGCACGTGCACATGTTGTATGATACACACACAAAGAAGCTCAACTCTCTGTAAACTGTCTTTATTCCTTGAATACCCACAAGAACTAGGTGTTTTGGCATCTGCCATTCATTACTGTGAAGTCTGAGATATAGATCTCAAGTGGTGTATGGGAATACTTCCAGATGAACAGAGTGATAAACCACTTGTAGTACAGAAATAAAGGTAGTAAGGAAGAGGAGAAGGAAGGAAGGAAGGAAGGAAGGAAGGAAGGAAGGAAGGAAGGAAGGAAGGAAGGGAAGAAGGAGGGAATTTGCAAAATTGAAGTTAAATGAACAGGTAATTTTTAATTATTGATGATTTGAATATGACAATAGTCTCTGACTTCTTTTTCACTTTATATGACTAATAAAGCTCTTTTGTATGAAACATTCCACTTATTCATCATATCCTTTGAGAAATAGGTTTTCCAGGGCTTTTTATTACATAAATTTCCTACATTGACAAGCAGAAGTTCAAAAGAGTTACTCTTTCATACCCAAATGGCTCACAAGGTGAGTTGAAAACAGATTTCATATTATAAAATTACACACCATGTGCTAAACACCATTGTCATCGTGTCATCCCAGTCTCAAACTAAAACAAACTTCCTAAAAATAAAACTTTCGAACTCTACACATGCCATGATAATTCTAGTCTTACTCTAAGAGTAGCTATCTAAATTATAAGAGTTAGAAGTATGTAAACAGACTTAAAATTAGTGACTGGCAAAATGGAAATAAAACAACAACAAACCTAAGTTTAATACCAATTCAGCCAAAAGCTAAATTGCAAGACAAGAGTCAATAGTTTTATTTCCATGAATAGAGGAAAATCCATAAGAAATTATAAAATAAAGAGCTGACTTTGTCCTATGCAAAAATCAATAAAAACATTTCATTTCAGGAGTGGGGGATAGCAGGATGATTTCAGCTTCATTATTTCCAGAATCAGATGCGGTCTTGTAGGATGAGGTGACGTTTCATTATGGCAAAGTCACCAAATGCTCCCACAGTTTGCTGATAGCTGCATTATACCAACCACACTATAATGGAGAAGGTCACAAACCAACAATACCCTCACAGGAAATCTTGTTACCAGAGGGGGAAAGGAGGGTGAACTTATTTAAATATAGGTCTCCCATATGAGTCTTTTAAGCTCTATTTTAAGCCGTTCCATTCTAGTAAAATCTCCAGTTTGTTCTTTATTGATTATCATTGTTTCCATGGCATTGATAGCCATGGTAATAGCAATTAGAAATGGAACTTAAAAACATCTCAATAACTCTAAATAGAACAAGAAAAGTACACAACATACACAATATATAAAATGTATACAATGTAAAAATAAAAATTATTTCAAACAATTGACATTAGTTTAATGACATTTAATATTTCATACATTTAAACATACAAACAGTAAAGCTTAGAAAATCAGGAATGTATCAATATGGGAATTTTTAGCCATGTTCGAAACTAGTCAGTTAATGGGCTTTAAACCCAAGTACTTTTCTTATTCCATTTAGTATTGATGCCATAGTAACACAGACATGCAAGGCAGTCAAGCAATTCAAGTTGAAATTATTGAATTGGTTCTGGGAAGTTGTGAATTGATTTGGATCAGTACAAAGAGATAGGTGCAAGTTACATAAAAAACCTCTTTCGCTGGTACCTTTTTCCTCGCTCTGGAATTTAGAAAGCAGAATTGTCTACCATTTCATTGGTTTGCTCTCATTTGCCTTAGGAGATACAACCTATGAAGACACTAATCTTTGTCTTTATTTCCCACCCTGATTCTACTGAGAATGAACCATTAGGGAAAATAATTCCTCAGTTTCATAAAGTGGACTTTGTTTTACAAATTGTCCTGCCTTTGCATAAGATTTGTTAGGTTCCAGGTATGGGGTATGAAAATTAGCCTTTTTAAGTTTGAGGGCATTGCATTGATTTAACAGCAGAGCAAGCCTCAACTTTTGTATCAGTGATTTTGACTGAAGAAAACATCCACAGGGAGCTTCTATGAAAACAGCAAGAGAAAAAGACTTCTTTGAAGCTGTAGTTTGGTTTAATCTCTTGACCCAGTTAGTTTCTATGGCCAGAAGCAGAGATAAATATCTGACATTTAGTCCCAATTCTTTCATGATGTACCTGCATCTAAGTCATGATAAGCCAAGAAAAAGCGATAGAGCTGTAATCATTACTGAAAGATGGTCTCAGTCATCTCAGTGACATTAATATGGTTGTTGCAGCTGAGCTGTATAGTTATTGTTAGATTTACAGGCTTACACTAAAAAAGGGATGTGTCTGGAATATTCTAAATATTTGGCTAAGTAGTTCATATACAATACTGTCAAGTGGTACTTCATGCACACATTCTTTTCATATCTCCATTTCTACATAGGTCTTAAACTGAAAGTCACCTAAGTACAGATGCCTAAGAGGTATGGTCAGATGTTTATTCAGTAGCTAATTATTAGTGCTTCCATGAGTTCTATGCTGATTATAAACAACAAAACTCACTAAATTAGATAATGGCAGGGGAGAAGAAACATTTTTTAAACCTAGAGGTGTCTTATAAAGCCCAAGGACTCAGAAATAAAAGGCAAGCAGAACAGAATTAGAGAGTATACTCTCATGTCTAATCCTTGCCAGTTCACAAGGCTTGGTTACTATGATAGTTTACAGTAGAGAAATTTTCTTTATTGTCGATCTGTATTATGTGCTGCCATATTTATAAGGCTATAGTTATTAAAATAAATAAAAATAAGTAATACTTCATATCTCCATAGCACAAGAGCTCAGGTTAGATAAACTTGACTTTAACTGCTCAACCTCAAGTTTAGAGTCATATTATTTTATGTAACTATTCTGATGGATTTATTCCCAGCATGGTAGCAGAGAAACTGGGAAGAAATGATAAGAGTAAAAGTAACGGGGTTGGGGATTTAGCTCAGTGGTAAAGTGCTTGCCTAGCAAGCTCACGGCCCTGGGTTCGATCCTGAGCTAAAAAAAAAAAAAGAGTAAAAGTAACAATTATTTCCTAACATATATGGTAGGCCTTTAAAAGAGATGTGGACCCTGATTCCTACTTCCATAACAGACTCATCATCTGAGCCACACATCAGTTTCAGACATAAAATAGCAGTTGAAGCTCTTATTGAATTTACGTAACTCAATATATTGCAGTTGTACAGCTCAGTGTTTTCTTTGTAAATGCTTGATTCTATTTTTCTTCAATATAATATGGTTTAAAATGATACTAAAATATATGAATATTGAAACCTCATTATTCATATTTTTATCGAATCATTGACAGTAGCTAGGTGCTAAAAAAGACATAATTTATTATTACAAGAAGAAGATAATGTTGTTATTGCTAGATTTGGACTATGCGGTTATCAGGAAGGTCATTTTGACAGAAAATAATGACATTAAGGGTAGTTAGTATCTGAAGAAGAGGTAACATTAGTGAGATAGAGAAAAGGAAGAGAATGCAAGTGGATGGCAGATTAAATGGAAAACTGAACAAATTAGGACAAGCAATAGCTGATGTTATTAACATCAAATTCAAATAAAAAGACTCAATAAGAAAACACTGAAGTACACAACTGCTATAAAAATCTTAGTCTATGCTAAGTGGTTATTTAATTTGTAATTACATTAAATTACCAGAAATATTTAATTAGACATAGGTGGTAATATAGCCTTCCTGTTTTGTTCTCAGTTCCAAAGTTCCCCCCCACCCTCTCCCTGTGTGTGTGTGTGTGTGTATGTGTGTGTGTGTGTGTGTGTGTGTGTGTGTGTTCCTTCATGGAGTGTGAGTGTAGATTTAACAGCCTGAAGGAAAAGCTTTCCAAGAATAAAAACATCCTGATAGTGATAAACAGCTGCCTGGCTCACAGTTTCTGGTCCTATGTGCAGACCAGCTGTGCAGTTAGTCATAACTTCTGGCACGTGTATAAATCTTAGCTTTATTCCATCCCAAGAGATTCACTACTTGTCCAGACAAGTTCAAAAATACATGTTTTAAATTCTGTGAAGAAGGCAGTGGGGGCAGAGTTCTTGAATCTCCATGAGTCCCCCGTGAAAAGACAGGGAGCAAGTGGAATAGAAAACAAAACCCGCAGACACCATCAATGAGAAAGAGGTGAACTGGTATCTGTGACCCTGCAACTCCAAATATGAGCAGGTGTGGGCAAACCATGACTTCTAAAAGACCTGTGTGGTAGTTTTGACTTCCAAAGGACCTGTGTGGCAGCCACCACTCTGCAGGAGGAACTAGAGGAAAGCAGAAGGGCTCCCACCCCCCACAACAGGCACTGGGTATTTAGAAAATGTACACTCGTGGACTGAGTCCCAGCTAAATCTCCAGGGCAAGAGTTGCTGCAAAGTGAAGACAGCCAAAATCGATTCTCAGCAGTGTTTGAATGCTTGATACAAACCCATCACACATTCACTGTGTGGCAAGCTCTCCACAGTGTAGGCAGACAGGAAATCATAACGTGTTTGCTTCAACTATCATACAATTTTGTCAATTCTACCCAGTAAAACTAAGAAACACAAATTTTTTAAAAAAATGTAGAAGTCACTCTTGTATCTAAGTGACTTAAGCCATCAGGATGTCAGAGGCTTTCCAACTGACCACTTCCAAATTCCCTCTAGACTAGATCCTCACATGAAAAGGTGCTAGCTTGAAATAGAATGGATTCTATTTGAACAGGACTGAAAAGAAGGAATGAGAGAGAGAGAAGGTTCAAAAGAATCCAGAGAGAAACATGGAATCTCAGATCTCAGAAAGAAATGGGCCACATTCCTGGACACCTCAGAAGCAGAGGAGATGAGGGGCATGTCATTTCTGCTTCTGCTTGTAATTCTAATACACAGCATAACTTCTAGAGATATTGAAATCATATAAGCCAAAAGGCTTTATGAGAATGGCAATGAGCTCCCTTCCCTCTTTTTCTTTATTTGATATTTTATCTTTGAAACTGTCACAATGAGAACTATATTTACATAATTTATACCTTCCCTCCTATACATATGTTTTATACATATAAAATATGCATTGTATATTGGTTTTCTCAGCAGTCATTAATCATCCGTAAAGCCTATGGAACACAATGACCACCATAACACGATACCCCCAATATTGTAACAGTAGTACTTTTATCTTAAGGGATAACCAACTGCCAACTAACTGAACTTAGGGCCTGCTCAATAGCATGAAAGACATGCCCAATACCGAACACTTAGCCAACTCCCAATGGCTAGATAGGTTATAGACCAATATAATTTCTAACAATATCCTAAATACTTACTCAAAGTGAAGGTCTTAGCCATCTCCATCAAAGAAACTTCTTTTATAGTAGATGGAGACCATCACAGAAATTCACAGCTAATTAAAGTGCAGAGAACAAACATGGGGAGCTAGAACCTAACTGGTCCATTTATAACACAAACCATATGTCTAAGGCTCAGAGAATATCAATGAAGAGATTGTTAGAGAAAGCTCAGAAAGGTTGTAAGAGACAGAGGACCAGGTCACTTGCTGGAAGACAGTGTCTTCTGGACATAACAGCAAGTCTACACCCATGAAAACTAAACAATATGCTTGCCCAAATAAGAACAAAAAGTGAGAATACCAGGCAATGTTCTGATATATATGGGGCAAATTTCACGAAGCCCCAAATGAAGACCTTTTTTCCTCTTTAAACTACTTTAGAATTCTTAATTTCTTACCATGAAGTAATGTATGTGTCCCAAAAATATAAAAACAACCTATTGCCTATGACTTTTTCTTAAATATTATTCTGAATATAACTGTCAAACATAAAGCAATATCTAAGATTTATTATTTCCTTTGTGATAATAACTGAACTGTGTTCATATTAGCTTCCAACTCAGTTACTAATCCAATTTGGACATAATAGACTGAACTATTTCTTCAGAAAATATGCAAGAATGTAGTCTATAAAAACACTCATTAATTTAAGAAATGCTAAACTGGATACACAAAAAAAAAATTTATCAAGATTCTTACTAGAAAGGGCTTCCTGAGCTCAGTTTAAGAGAAGTCAAACATAGAGAAACCCAGGGTGGCCCAGAACCTCAGGCAAGTTTCAACAATGTCTCATACATTGGTTTAATACACCCAGTGTTTCAGATACCTTTCTGATACACAATTATTTCATCCTGCAGTTATTACTTAAAGTGGTGTTGGTTGAATTGGAAGCAGAAAATTTAATTTCTTGGGTTGCTGTGGTTTTATTGGACAGAGGGTAGAAGTGATTTGCTAAATAGGATTTTTTTAAAAGCTCTTTTCTGAGCACCTTCCTCATAGAGGCCATGCTATTACCTTCATACGATTTTAGTCCAATGCTCAAATTGTAATAGCTTTTGGACATCTGTGCATTGGTATATAAGACGTAGAGCATTATTATTTGTGACACCCCTCAAATGCCAATTTACTGGACTGCAGATTGCTCTCTGAACCCAATAAATCTTTCCAGACTCATCTCACATGGTTGCACTCTCCTCTTCTTCCCTCTCCCTTGTACTTTGTATAGAAAATTCTTAGCATGATTCTTATAGCATAGTTTCTATTAATTTAAACATTTTGTTCATACTTGAAAGGTATTGCAATCTACATATTCATTTTTCTTATTGTACTATTAACTATATTATTAAAATTCATTTCTATTGTAGTTGTCAGTTTTTACCTGTGACAATTCACACATCCCACAAGCATAAATATAGTGCTTTTATATGTAATTTCTCTCAAAATTCTGTGGAATGATGACAAATGACATCCATATAACTTATAAGGAATAATGGCTGATTTATCATGCCTTGCTCATACCCTTACTGACAGTAAACAATAGAACAGAAATTCGAATACACACCTTCTGACTTTAAACTCAGTGTTTTCACCAGGACCAAATTCCTCAGAGAAGTTATAACAGCCATACTGATGGCTAGGTCACATTTGGGCATAGATACTTTAATTTTTAGTTGTGATGTTTGCCCTTATTAGCCAAGAGGTTATTGTAATCACCTATGAAGAAATTACAGTAACTGGAATGAAAGGAATGGAAATAAAGATATTTTCATAAACATTTTCAGAATAGAATATGTCCCTCAGATATGAAGAAAAGATTCAATAGTTTTATATCTTAGTGGCTACAAGAAGACATTAGCCATTAGCTCATGGAGAAGACTCTGAGAAGGATATTTCATTTTCAAAAGCATAGGTTTGTTTGAGTTTACAAAGTATAAAGTATCTGTTAGATATTCAAATATATGCTATGGAATAATCCTTCCATACACTGTGAGTATATATTACTCTCATTGGTTAATAAAAAGTTGACAGGCTGGAAAAAAGGCAGGATATATACACAGGACAGACAGATACAGAGCACTCTGGGAGAAAGAAGAGCAGAGTCAGAGGGACACTAGCCAGTCACAAAGGAAGCATGTTGTGTAGAAAATGAGGTAACAAACCATGAACCACATGGCAAAGCACAGATAAGAAATATGGGTTAACTTAAGTGTAAGAGTTAGCTAACAATATGCTGGGTAGTGGTAGCGCATGCCTTTAATCCCAGAACTTGGGAGGCAGAGGCAGGCGGATCTCGAGAGTTAGAGGCCAGCTTGGTCTACAGAGCGAGATCCAGGAAAGGCACAAAGCTACACAGAGAAACCCTGTCTAGAAAAAATAAAGAGTTAGCTAATAATAAACCTGAGCTATCCACCAAGCATTTATAAATAATAATTAGCCTCTGAGTGGTTAATTTTGAAATGAAAGGAGGAAAAAATCTAACTACAGATATGTATTTTAATAATAGGTGGGTGGGTAAATGTGAAATATGGATGAGATATTAGAGACTCATAAATGTATAGGTATGGTTTTAAATTATGAAATCAGATTCTCATCATGAAGATCACATAATTCCCTTCAATTCATAGGGAAACAAAGAATTTCCAAAAGTGCAAGAGTGATCATCTGTTCTACAGAGGAAAATAAAAGCCAAAATTTGAGTTTTTCAAGTTAAAAGGCTCTCATAACTTTTAGAAGAATATTTGGCTAAGTGGGAAATATTAAAAGGTTGGATAGAGTGGGAGAGAATGACAAAAAAAAAGTCAAATCAGTTATTTTAGAATCTCCACAATGATGTTTTCCTATAAAGGGAAAAGAAAAACAGGACACAACATTATGGAGAATAAGGAATCAAGGGAGATCTTAGGGTTTTTTTTCCTTATTTTCAAAAAGATAGCAGCATTACTGTATGTTAATATATAATCCAGTGGATCAAGAGAAAATACTGCCAGGCAGAAGAGAAAAATTTACTAAGCTACTCAAGGAGGACAAAGAGGGATGGAAAACTAGATAAAAGAAAGAGACTTGGTAGGAGATGACATTGTAACTGTTTATCAAGAATGACCGATAAGGAGACAAAGAGCCAGAGTCAGATTCGGGAAATTTGGTATGTGTAGTGGCAGGAATATACATACTTACTTTCCTGTTTATTCCATTTTCACAGT